>NC_040041.1:9822180-10122180 GCF_003713205.1 Coffea eugenioides
TATTTCTAAATTTTATGCAATGGTTCATAAACATTCAACCAAAGCTAATTTCTGAAGTGCAAAATGTGCTTTTATTTAGTTAACTTGTACTTGTTTGACTTTGAATGTTTTCTTAAATGTATTGGTGACGACTAAATAGTATATCTTAATAATTCAATTCTTGAATCTAGTATCTTCATTATTGATGAATATGTTGCCCTGATGGTCTTGATAACTATGACCACAAGAAAATCTCTCTTGTTTTGGTTGAAGACTAGGTTATGACAAAGGAATTTCTCTTACTTTCTGTTGTAAAATCTCAGGTGGGCTATATCTCATGGAAATTGACCGACTATTGCGTCCTGGTGGATACTGGGTGTTGTCTGGACCACCTATTGGTTGGAAAATCAGCTACAAGGGTTGGGAAAGAAAGGCCAGTGATCTTGAAATGGAGCAAAAAAAATTGGAAGATCTTGCCAGAAGGTTGTGCTGGAAAAAGATTCGAGAGAGTGGTCCAATAGCAGTGTGGCAAAAGCCTACTAATCACCTTCACTGTGCCTCAAAATTAAAGACTTGGAAAGCACCTAAGTTCTGTGTTGATGACTATCCTGATCATGGCTGGTAAGTTTGGTATTCAAAATTTCATCTAGCCTATGAAATGATGATGACAACTCACAGGTGTTTGTGTAGTGGGCGAATGCATTCTCTGGCAATAGTCCCATTTGGAGTTCTGCCATTTAAAGAAGATGCACTAGGGACAAATTCTGTGAAGTTACCTTTTAGTTAGCATTATTGGTTAGAGTTTAATTCACAATGTGACTATAAATATGTTAAGACATTTCATTCAAACATAGATTTCTTGGTGATCAGATCCTCCACTGCTACTTTATCGTTGTTGGTTCTTTCTGAGTTTTCTTTTCAAACATCTTCCTGGCTAAGACAGTACTTTTTTCATCTGATTAATTGTTGTTAAGAGTATTTTGATTTCAGGCGGAGTAAGGGAAGGGAGAGTGAATTTAATGATTGTCATTATTATTATGTTGTGTTTTTTTTGTTAAGGTAACTCTAATGCTGCTTAGTTGTATGGTTGATAATCTGGATTTGTTTGGTTGGGTCCAATTTGCGTGTGCAGATGACTGTTCATAATCAATCTGGATCTGTTCAGGTAGTTTAGTACACCAAAATCTGATTGAATCTGGATCTTTCTTCTGAATCCAGGGGAACCTGGAGCTCATTTCCACTATAACTACATGTCAACAACCAATAGAGCTTTCTACATTTAGAATGTGGAAAAAATTTTTATGATGAAATTAAGACGGCTAGAATGCTCCAAAATCTTTGAAACAAATCTGTGTATGTTATATAAGGGTGAGAAGATCGAGTGTACCATAGGAGTTATCAGCTGGAAAACAGATTTGGTTCAAAATTTTCATTTGTGACTAGAAATGGTGACAGGCCTAGATGTGACATGAACTATCTTTTTGAAATCATAGTGGCAAACCATCTCTGTGCAGCAAGAAAGCTTATTTTGCAACAGTATATATTGTTTGCATTTGTCTTCAAAAGTCCAATATAGTCGAAGGTCTAATTTTTTGTCTTTGACGACCATTTTCCTTTTCCTTCACCGCCTTCCCACCTCTAAGACAAAAAGGTTTTGACTTTAGAAACTATTAATCTACATGAAAACTTTTACATGCCAAGGCACACTGCTTTTCTGTTATGCTATCATATTCATTTACCTGTCTTTGGCTGATTTTATCACCTTATAATTATTTCCCTAGAGTTGTGTTCCAAGTGATGGAGGAATATTGTTGTAGATATATTGCTGCCATTAGAGATCCTTAATATATCACTCTCTTTCATATTGGAAGGAGAAGGTTTTGGCACATGAACTTAAGTTAATCGATTGCTTGAAACAGCAGACAGTAAAATGGAGAGGTTTCCCTTTTCTGATGCGTTTAAAGAAATAAAAGTTGAACTAGCCGTCTAGGCTTTTGTTTATTCTCCTTATCACTGGACATTGATGTCCCATAAACAATTACTGTGTAAGCTATCTCTCTAGAAAATAGCTGCTTGACTATATTGATCTATTTTATTTATTGCACAATCATTTTTAGGTACATGAAGATGGAAGCGTGCATTACTCCTCTTCCAAAGGTGGAACATATACGCCATACATCTGGAGGGTCCCTTGAGAAGTGGCCTAAAAGGTTAAAAACTGTTCCACCAAGGATAAGAAGTGCTACAATTGAAGGGATTACAACAAAAACCTTCGATGAGGATAATCAGCTCTGGAAAAGAAGGGTTTCGTACTATGGGAGTGTTCTCAAATATCTGAATCGTGGAAGATATAGGAATATCATGGACATGAACTCAGGCTTAGGAGGTTTTGCAGCTGCTCTTTCACAGTATCCAGTTTGGGTCATGAATGTGGTTCCTTATCATGCAAAGAATAACACACTTGGTATTGTCTACGAACGTGGCTTAGTTGGAACCTACATGAACTGGTAAGGCTGGAGTAAGATTTCTATGTCCTGTTCATTCCTTATATCAGTAAAAAGTTTAGTTGTTCTTCTCATTTCCCTTTCCTTACCTGTCTGTATTAGGTTTCTCTTTTATGAATACTGATGCCTTCACCCTTCAGCCATTAAAAAAATGTGCATAGGAGTAGAGGTTTTCTTACTGTTGAAAAGCTAGCACGGTTAAGTTTTCTCTCTGTTAGCAATCACATGCAACATGCAACAAAATAGAATAGAGATATATCTGTTTGAATTACAGATATTTGCATATAGTCATGATGGTTCATTGACATTTGACAGTTGTCAAGTGTTGCATAATGGGCTTATGCTGCTAAAGGCCTAGATTATGGATCAAGTGAAGTTGATTTGTTGGACTTTTCATAGAATGTCATTCTCTACAAGCTGTAATTGAATAAAATTAAAATTGTTTCTTCTGCTTCCTGGTAAGCAGAAAAAGAAGATCAGAGAAAAAAATGCAGAGAGTAAAATGAAGAATAAAAAGTTGCTGATTATGTTAGCTCTGGTTGTGTGTGTATCTTTTTCCAGTCATTGCTTTGCTTCAAAAAATATCACGAGTTCAACTTTTTAGGAGAAGCCATAAGCTGTAAATCATTTTTTTTGTTGTGCACTGCATGTACAAATATTCAAAGCATCATGGACTGTGCCTTCCTCCGGAATAGGGTAATAAGTTTGTCATCTGTATGTAAGTTATTTACTTGCTTTTTGGTCATAACTACTAAGTGATCTGATAGAGAATGAAGATAATAAACATAGGATGATAAGTTTGTCAACTGTATGCCACTTATTTATTTGTGTTTTGGTCATAACTACTAAGCGATCTGATAGAGAATGCAGATAACAAACTTATCTCCCTTCTTCACCTTTAAAAGTTTTCTGGATTCTTACAATTTCTTGTGAACAGGTGTGAGCCCTTCTCCACATATCCAAGAACTTATGATCTAATACATGCAGATGGTTTGTTTAGCATGTATATGGACAAGTAAGTTCCTACTGATATTGTTACTATTTATCTGTTATATCTACGACTAATTCTCGAGCTGAATGTGATTTGAAGAATGAATGCCCGTAAAAAATCAGCTTAATACATTAGCAATTCAGTATTAACATGCTAGCGTCAACCTTAGGTTGCCTTGTGCTATTCATTTCAAACAGGAATTCATTTTTGGTCAGTTCCAAATAGGAAAAATTAGATCGTTGGATGCATTACGAAGATTGAGAATTCATCGATTGTGTACTTTATTAGTTTCTAGGATTTCGAAGTTTCTTCATTAGGACGGAGGAAATGAAAACAAACATCAACAACGTATGTCAAGAACTTTTATACTACAGTACATCTGACAAATGCAGCTTTAAGAAGGCATTCACTAGAAAAAGGGTTTACAGTAAACTTGTCAAATACTTGGTTATGGGTTCCTCCTTTCTAGTATAAGTTGCTAATGCAATACACTGAACATCATAAGAATCTGAGTGGATGTGTTCTCAATGCAGATGTGTTTATGGTGCTTGAGTGTTTCCAAGGTTTATTCTAATGATTCAAGAACTTGTAAAGAGGCTTTCAAAGTCTTAAACCTATCCTTATGGTCTGATAAGATCTTTAAATAGCATTTAAAGCAAACTCCATTCAACTGGAAACTAGAGAACAGAGTCAATTACTTTCATTACATCTTCCTGAATGGTTAAATTGAAGAATTCCTGCAGGTCCAGAATGATGTACATTACCAAATGATTACATGCTTTTGTACATCTTTATTTGTGAACCAGATGCACTTTTTCCACTCATTCTTAGAATGGCAAGTTTTCGCATTAAGCGATCATATTTACTGTGGTTGACTGGATTATGCTCTGCATTTTGGAGACAGAAAAACAGATTCAAATTGAATAAAGAAACATTATTTGTAAACTTAATGATTATAACTTTATCTTCGTACGTGCAGGTGTGAAATACTTGACATTCTTTTTGAGATGTATAGGATTCTTCGGCCAGAAGGGGCCATTATTATAAGAGATCATGTTGACGTCATTGTGAAGATAACAAAAGTTACGGATAGGATGAAATGGAACAGTAAGATTTCACACAATGAAATCAGCTCTTTCCATCCTGAGAAGATATTGTTTATTGATAACTCTCATCAATAATGTCTTGCTAATTATACTTCTTATCTGTCTTATTATTCATGCAATATCTTGATGAAGTGAAGAATATCACAGCATTATCTTCTGTAGCCTTCTGGTTGGAGCAATGCCCGTTTGTTAGTCCATAAAATGTCCTTAAGAACACTTTCTAATCATGCTAGAAAGCCAATGAAGTTCTGAGACTTGGAGCCTGCTTGAGCTTTAAATTCAAAGGAATTCATATGGCTGTAAACATGAGTCCTGGGACTTTCTACCTCTATCGATCCTAACCTTTTCAATACCTGACAAGAAGGGGCTTTGAACGAAAGAAGTCTTCTTTTCTTGTGTGATCTAACCAAAGATCCTTCAGGTTGTTTAAATCTTGAGGCTAGGCCAATGCTTATATAGAGTTAAAAAAAGGAAGTTATCAGATTTTCAAAATTTCATTGTTCTTCTACAATTTTAGAGTGATCTGTTTTTATTACTAAATCTCCTAATGAAGATGATCAGGAGACTAACTTGGTTTGGGATGTTATTATTCGACATGTTACAGAATTAATATAGGAATTTATTATGAACAGCTTGATTATAGGGATAGCTTAATTATAGGACTCTAGCTGATTGTCAGTTAACTTTCCTAACATAGAGGTGTTAGTTCGTGTATATATATGTAACATTTTCTCTCAATAAAAATGTGAAAGATATTCCATCCAAAATTACCATCAAGGTTAGGGTCTCTGTCCGTTGCCAGAAAATTCATTAGTCATCATTCGCTTCATCTGGTTCTGTATAGCACACATCTGTGTTCTATTCTTCAATCTTGTTTTAAAGAGTTCAGATCTGTCCTTTCTTTTCTGTTAATTTTGAACCCATGGCAGAAACAAAATCCGTCGTTAACTCTGATATGGTTCCTGTGACGTCTAAGATCACGGACCACAAACTCAATAATTCTAACTACCTTGATTGGAGTAAAATGGTTCGTCTTTATCTGCGAAGTATTGATAAAGATAATCATCTGACTGATGATCCTTCAAAAGATGGTTCAAGACAGACATGGTTAAGGGAAGATGCTAGATTGTTCCTGCAAATACGGAATTCTATTGACAGTGAGGTAATTGGCTTAATTAATCACTGTGAATTTGTTAAGGAGTTAATGGAGTATTTAGAATTTTTGTATTCTGGTAAAGGGAATATTTCTCGCATATATGAGTTGTGTCAACCCTTTTATCGTGCAGAAAACAAGATAAGTCCATCATGACTTATTTTATAGATTTTAAGAAAACTTATGAGGAGCTTAATTTGTTATTATCGTTTAGTTTTGATGTGAAAGTTCAGCAAATTTAATGGGAATAGATGGCGATTATGAGTTTTTTGGCTGGTCTTTCACCTGAATTTGAAGCTGCTAAATCTCAGATTCTTTCGAGTTCTGAGATCTCATTCTTGCAAGATGTGTTTAGTGGGGTATTTCGCACAGAGAATTCCCAATCTGTTCAGTCCAGCAGTGCTCTTGTTAGCCAAACTAACAAATATGAATTTGGAAAACAACAATACAAAGGTGATGGTAAAGGAATTGACACGTAGGGACAGAATGCAGAAGTGATTGTGTGTCACTATTATCATAAGCTAGGTTATATGAAGCGTGATTGCAAGAGATTGCAGTACAGGAACCAGAGAACTCAATCCACGCATATTGCTTCTACCATTGATGCGATTAACCATGAAATGTCTGTTACGATCTCTGCAGATGAATATGCTAAATTTTCTCAGTACTAAGAATAATTAAAGTCTTCATCTACTCCTGTAACTGCCATCGTTGAGTCAGGTAAACCAAACACATGCCTTGTGTCCTCGTTCTCCAAATGGGTAATTGATTCTGGTGCCATAGATAGGGCTGATGTTGGATCGAATAGCTTGACTCGAGCTCGCAAGCTAGTCGGTCAGCAGCTCGACTCGAGCTCGACCTGCTTGATAGAAGCAGTGAGTCGAGTTCGAACTTTAATATTTTACACTCGAAAGTTCGACGAGCATAATCGAGTTTTTTTCTAATATACATTTTAATTTTTATTATTGTGAAATGTTAATAATATCCTTTATTTAAAATTATACGTAAACTATTAATTTTTATTACGTGAGCTCGACTAGACTCGATTGAGCTTGATATGAATTGATTAGATTTAATTAAACTCGACCTCGAGTAACATAAATCGACGTCGAGTTCGAGCTCGAGTTTGAATTATAAAAGCTCGACGAACTCGAGCTCGATCTCAAGCTTAGTTATTTTACTTACTACTCGAGCTTGACTCGATTCTAACGCACCCCTAGCCACGGATCATATGACAGGTAATTCTAATTTATTTTCTGCCTTTCAGCCACACACATCTGCATCTACAGTTACCTTAACCGATGGGTCAAAATCTCGTGTTCTTGGATCAGACACAGTTAACCCCACTCCATTAATCTCATTGTCATATGTCTTAAGTTTCCTTGAGTCGTCTTTTAATCTAATTTCTGTGAGTAAACTTACTCGTGCCCTTAATTGTTCTGCCCAATTCTTTCCTGACTATTGCTTGTTTCAGGATCTTACGACGAAGCAGATTATTGGTAAAGGGCATGAATCTGGAGGTCTTTACATCTTTGACACACAAATGCATGCCCTGAACCAATTCCTTCGTCATCAAATCCGGTCTCAAGTGATGATCGTCCTATTGCTCTTCGCAAAGGTAAGCGTCAATACGCTTATCCTGTGTTTTCGTGTGTATTTTATAATCATTTCCTGTTCAGGGCATGCATCTATGTGTCAAGGATGTAAAGACCTCCAGATTCATGCCATTTACCAATAATTTGTTTCGTCGTAAGATCCTGAAACAAGCAATAGTCAGGAAAGAATTGGGCAGAACAATTAAGGGCACAAGTAAGTTTACTCACAGAAATTAGATTAAAAGACAACTCAGGCAAACTTAAGACAGAGGACAATGAGATTAATGGAGTGAGGTTAATTGAGTCTGATCCAAGAACACGAGATTTTGACCCATCAGCTAGGGTAACTGTAGATACAGATGTGTGTGGCTGAAAGGTAGAAAATAGACTAGAATTACCTGTCATATGATCTGTGGCACCAGAATCAATTACCCATTTGGAGAACGAGGACACAAGGCATGTGTTTGGTTTACCTGACTCAGCGATGGCAGTTACAGGAGTAGGTGAAGACTTTAATGATTCTTGATACTGAGAAAATTTAGCATATTCATCTGCAGAGATCCTAACAGACTTTTCATAGTTAATCTCATCATTGGTAGAAGCAATATGTGCTGATTGAGTTCTCTGGTTCCTGTACTGCAATCTCTTGCAATCACGCTTCATATGACCTGGCTTATAACAATAGTGACACACAACCACTTCTGCATTCTGTCCTCGCGTGTCAATTCCTTTACCACTACCTTTGTGTTGTTGTTTTTCAAATTCATATTTGTTAGTTTGACTAACAAGAGCACTGCTGGACTGAACAGATTGGAAATTCTCTGTGCGAAATACCCTACTAAACACATCTTGTAAGGATGAGATCTCAGAACTCGAAAGAATATGAGATTTAGCAGCTTCAAATTCAAGTGAAAGATCAGTCAAAAAACTCATAATCGCCATCTATTCCTGTTGAATTTGCTGAACTTTCACATCAAAACTAAACGATAATAACAAATTAAGCTCCTCATAAGTTTTCTTAAAATCTATAAAATAAGTCATGATGGATTTATTTTGTTTTTCTGCATGATAAAAGGGTTGATACACCTCATATATGCGAGAAATATTCCCTTTACCAGGATACAAAAATTCTAAATACTCCATTAACTCCTTAACAAATTCACAGTGATTAATTAAGCCAATTACCTCACTGTCAATATAATTTCGTATTTGCAGGAACAATCTAGCATCTTTTTTTAACCATGTCTGTCTTGAACCATCTTTTGAAGGATCATCACTCAGATGATTATCTTTATCAATACTTCGTAGATAAAGACGAACCGTTTTACTCCAACCAAGATAGTTAGAATTATTGAGTTTGTGGTACGTGATCTTAGACATCACAGGAGCCACATCAGACGTAATGACGGATTTCGTTTCTACCATGGGTTCAAAATTAACAGAAAAGAAAGGACAGATCTGAACTCTTTAAAACAAGAGTGAAGAATAGAACACAGATGTGTGCTATACAGAACCAGATGAAGCTAATGATGACTAATGAATTTTCTGGTAACGGACAGAGACCCTAACCTTGATGGTAGTTCGACACATTACAAATATTTTATTCTTAGTTACTGGATGGCAAAGCTCTAGGACCAGATGTTTAATGAAAAGTTCTAAAAAATTGTTGACCTATATTGCACATGAAATTACACAAGCTCTCGTGTCTTCTTCTAGAGATGGTTAATTGTTGCAGTTAAATTCGACCATCAGTGCATTAATTCCCAAGGTTACAAACATGTGAAAATGATCCCACTACAACATTCTGTGACAGGAAAAAGAGTAATAATCAAGAAACCATGAACAAAATATTATTGATGCTGAGCTGATGCAACAAAACCAGCACTAGTACAGAAGCAAAGACAATGTCAACTTTTTAATAATAGTACAAAAATGGAACTCAATCTGATATTGCACATTATTGTACGATCTGAAATTCAAATGGAGTGATTCTAGTAGACTTAGTCGAGTTCCAGGGTCTTGTTCTCAAAGCTTGCATTTCAGCTGGCAGATATTTGGAAACTTGTTGAATATCTTGTCCATGTTTTCCCAAGAACGGAGGACTATATTGGAGAAGGTATCCAACTCGTACAATTTTGCGGATTTGTCAAGACCAAAAAATACTTGTCCTGTATTTGTAAATGCTTTAGTTTCTTCAGATTCCATATAGTATCTGGAAGTAAAACTATTGGATCGAATGTTTCCATGATAAAGTTTCTAAATTTGAGAGATTGGCTATTGATGATGGGATGATTTGTATTCGAACTAGAACTGCCAAGTACCTCAAGTGAACAAGCATTTTGATTTCTCTGGGAAAATCATGACGCAGACTTGTTTGGCTCAAATCTAACACTCTAACCAGCTTGAAGATGCGAAAAATGAAAGAAAGATCATAGGAAACCCTGGACTACTCTTCATCTTGAGTGAAGAACAATAGACAATGTATGATGGGAGAAAATAGCTTTGACTTGAGAAAGTGCTTTCGCTTAACATTGATGCACAAGCGGCGTAAGTAGTGTAGCACATTTAGTGTATACTGTTGATCATACTCGCATATGGGCTGCAAAAAGCTTTCTTCTTTGGCTTTTGTCACACAAAATTCATATAACTAGTTATGAATACGATAAGTTTTGATCCCACCAATGGATCTTTGTTTTGAAACCATGACTAAGCTTCTGCCATTGGAACCCATCATGTAATCATTTGCCACATCTTCTGTGCTCCTGAACTGAGTTTTCTGGACTAATCCTTCAGCGATTCATATCCAAATCAACCTCACAATGGTGTAGAAAGCATGCCTTGAGATTTTCTGGTAAAGTTTTGTAGCTCAACACTAATGTTGCAGCGCATTGTTCTGTACTTAGAAAGAATGTTTGAACTTATACTTTCCACAACTTTTTTCCAGTCAAGTTGATCCATATTTGCTAGTATCCCAGCAAGAATGACAATTGGTAGAGGTAGTCTTTGACACCACAATTTGCTTCCAAAGTTTACATAATCTTAAAGGCGACTCTTTTCCAGGAAATAACTTTTCTTTCAAAAAATCCCAGCTCTCATCATGGGTAAGTTGGCAAAGAGAGTGAGACTATTTGTCAAGTTTATCTTGCAGAGCAACATAACAAAGTCGACTTGTAATGATAACTCTACTTCCAATTCCATCATTGGGGAATAAGGCTTCTTCCTATCCATTCCATTTCCATGCTTCAATATCCCATATATCGTCCAAAACAATGAGATATCTGTTCCTAAGCAAACCTCTTTTGACTTCTTGAGCCAGATCTTCTTCAGTCATCTCAGAAACTTTGTTAAGAAGGTTGGAAATAATACAACTCAAAATTTCAGGCAGCAAATTTTTCTTGTGATGAAATTGAGATACAGAGCACCACACACATGAAAATGGGACATCACTTCAGAATCATAGTAAACTTTGTTAGCAAAAGTTGTCTTACCAAGTACTGACATGCCCACAATGGAAATAATTTGCACTTGGCGAGATCCTCTCGTCATGGTTCAAAGTCGCGTTTGCGGCCCGGACGTTCCACATCGGTTTGGGTATATCGGTCACGGTCTCGGTAAGACTGCAAAATTTGAAGCATTTAATATTTTAAAAATTGTGAATAATATAAAAAAAATATGACAAACAAAAATACTAAAAAATTAGCAAAAATAATAAAAATTCGAGTTGACTCGGAATGACTCGGGGCTACTCAACCATTTCTATCCTTCTCGACCGAGTTCTCGGTGATTCAGCCGAGTTCTTGGCTCAGGGCTACTCGGTCGAGTCTATCTGTCTCGGCCGAGTTCTTGGTAATTCGGCCGAGTTTTTGGCGATCTATTATCTCGAAATTATCTCGTCCTGGTATCGGATTGGAGAGCCCCGTTCCGGTGATGCTCGTGAGTCGATTGATTATCAATGCTGCCTCATCCTCGTATCACACCACCATGTCGTTGATTATTGGCTTACTTCCTTGTGATGGTACATGCGAATGAATCCTTTAGTAGTACGTCCTTAAATTCGATATCAGGTCTTTTGCTTTCAAGGTTCAAAGGCCTCAGCTTTAAGGATCTTCATTTCTTCTGCAGTGGAGGAGATTGAAGAAGAATGCAAGATATCTCCAACCATTGAGGAGTCAGTAAGAAACTCGCACCTTATATGCCATCTCTACAGGTCATCTTGCTCATGTCCTTTACGTGGGAGGTGGACTACCCAACTATGCATGGCCAACATCACTTTTATGGATCTTGTTGCTTATTGTTGGTTTAATTTGATGTAAAAATGGGAAAACACAACATGTTTGTTAGGTATTCTCAAGTGTATGCTTTTTATTTTTTGTTTTTTCCCCTTCTAATTTAGACAAGAATTTGTCCTTTGGAATTGGTACATAGTTTTCCTACTTAACGAGAACAATACCAATGGATCTGTCTTTTGGTTCTTCAACCATACTTCATAAGTACCTGAACGTCCTTTCACTACATTCAGGCTTAATTTTCAATGGTTAGTGAGAGATAGTTTAATAAGTTTCCCATGCTTAGTGGAAATTGGTTTGCTAGAGAATTCTATCACAAGTCTAGCCATCCTGTAAAGAAAATTTGCAACATAAAATTAGAGGATTAAATGAATCTAATCAAATGAGTACTTAGTACTCAAACTTGTTTGTTTATTTTATCGAGATTGAAATTGCAATCAAACTTCACTTATTTATCTATGGAGTCAAAATTAAACTACTTTCTATTGAGCCAACCTCAAATACCTTATATTGTTTATAAATTAATTCTCTAATCTAGAGAAGCTCGAGCGAGCAAGAGTTGCAAGTTTAATGAATAAGTTCATGATTGACTTGATTACTTGGTGAAACAAGTCATTTTCATTCAATAGATCAAAGGATGTAAATGTGTTCCATGAATCTTTAATTTAGTTTAAAAATATTTTTTTGAAGCAAAATTTATTCTCTTTGTTTATCGCTCCTGAAAGCCTAGAAGAATAAACTTATTTTGTTAGCTTGTAATTCATATGCTATAAGCCCTTTTTACTTGAAGTACCCAATTGGAGTTTCGGATGTTAGCTTTGGATGTCAAATTTCTTTTATTTTTTAACCGTTGGCCTGAATTCGTATCCAACTAGGTCAGCTCACAGATACGTGGCTTTTATTATTATTATTATTTTTGTTTATTGTCACCATCTACACTCACTCTAATCTATATTAGGGGGTGACCTAACAGATACATGGCATTCCCAAAGTGTTTTTGGGACAACATGTGTTCATCAATGGGAAAAAGTAGTGCAGAGGCCCCGTCCTGGGCCTATACACGTGGCAGCCCAGGGAGGCCTGAGTTGGGCTGAGACCCCGGGCCCATGGGAACCGTCCCGCGGTCCTCGCTGCTAGGGCTCCGAGGAGCTCCAGGGAACGATCCCGTAGCGGGCGGGGAGAATCCCCCTCAGTGTGGGATCGTGACCATTCTGGGCAGGTCCCGAAACGTACGGAGGTCGGACTCCCAAGCATGTGTAAATGGTAACACACACCAACTGCACAAGGTACGCTCGCTACTCGCCAATTACTCCCGACTGTTTTACTTCCCGTGAATCTCACACACCGGAAAACTAATTTGATCGTCGGAGTGCCTTCGGGGACGACCTCGGGGCTCCCCTGTTAGATCACTCCCCTGTTCACCTTGCAGGTTTGGGACACGCTCTTCTCATCAGCACCCCGAACTCATTAGGTCAGCTCGGTCAGGGGAAGCTCAGCGCTTCTTCAAGTAGCATTGTCAAGTTTATAATTGTAAATATCAGGGAGAGATGAAACACTGATTTGAAAAAAAAAAAAAAAGAGTACAGTCATGAATGACAACACAAAAGATTTAAAATTGTGCAAAAGATTTGAAGGCTTGTAACTGAGGCCCTTGCCACGAGTAGTCCTCTCTGTCTCCAGTTTTTAGTGCAGACTCTCCTTCAGATTTCCCAAGGTTAGAGGCACTTGATTCGATAGTCATGTTTCGATTCAATAAATTAACCTCAGTATCAACTTTGATATCATTGTCACAGAATGAACTAATTTGCTAACTCATTAGCCCGTGCGTTACTAGCAGAGACTCGAAGGCTAAAGCTATGCAATGTTACCAGTTCAGCTTCCAACCAGTTTTAGTGCACTTAATGTACAACTCTCAATGCTTTCGCTTTCTACCCAAAGTATTAGAAAATGAAAGCGTTTAGGGTCGTGCGTCAAATGTACTTAAACGGTCGGAGGCTGAACTAGCAACATTTCGTAGCTTTAGTAGTCAAGTGTGCTAGGCCCCCCTGTATCGACCAAAAAAAAAAAGTAGTCAAGTGTGCTAGGCCCGCATGGAATTTTGCATTAGGACATCCACAATGATTTACCATCGCATGGAATATTTAAAGTGTAATCCACATGCCACGTTAGCATTCCATTTTCTCCTCTTTTATTATACTTCCACTCACAATAGATTACACTCTACAAGGTGTAATAGCATGGGTTCACAATTAAATCAAATATTTATTTTAATAATACATAACTCATATCTCATAAATAAATAAAGTAATTTTTAAAAATAATTTTGTTATTTTTAAAAAATATAGTATTAACTTTCATTAAATTTTTTACCTTTTAAATTTTTTATTTTCTAAAAATAATATTATTAATTTCTAAGTTTGAACAATATATCTTTTTCTATCTCTCAAAAATAATATATTGTTATTTTTTGAAAAACAATTATGGAGAACATTAAACAAATATGTGATACTTCAAATGCAAAGATATCATAATAATCCATACTTAATTAATAATTCTTTATGTAATTAGTTGAACTCCATAACATAATATTACATAATTTAAATCAAATAAAATACAAATAATAACAAAATAAATACTAGTTTTCATTGTTATTGCCTTCAAATCGTTCCCAAATATGCTCGACCAAATCTGATCGAAGTTGATGATGTATTTCTTTTTTTTTTTTTTTTGACAAACGATAAACTCATATATATATATCAACACTTGAAAATACAAGAGTTAATTACAAAAAGGGGTAACTACCCCCATATCTTTTCTAACTAGACTTGAAAGCCAAATTGGGAAAGAACCTTCCCATTCAAAGCTTCTGGTTGCCTTTGCTGCAAATTGAGCTAATTCATGGCTACATTGATTCACCGTTCTAGGTACATTGATTCACCGTACTTGATGATGTACTTCTCGATCACGTAATTCTGCGTTCCTTTAAAGGTAATATTGAAAATTTTCAGAATGATGCGTGTAATGGGTATTACACGGCCACAATAGATGGCCGTATAATGAACCCATATTTTGTCAGACATTGCACTCCTTATTATCCTCCGTTGGAGATGCTCTTAGTAAATTAGTCCATTTCATAACAAGGATAAAATGTTATTTGAATAAAAGATTCAATGCAATACAATTGGAGATTGTTTTTTCACATAGTTGTAATCCTTGAACCCTAGTTGTTACTCGTTCCATTTCATGTGGTTTTGTGGAAGATTAGCTTAAAGGACTGCCGCTACAAGGATAAGTTTAAGGCGTAGATTAGAAAAAATTTTTACTCTAATAATGAAAAAAATCTTTTTCTTAATAATGAAAAATAAATTTCAATTTGTCTAAAATTCCCTCTACACTTCAAACACTTTTTCACCTTTCTTCACTTCCTTTCCTTCCCAGCTAATGAAAATTCTTTCTCTAATTCAATTTCAAAAAGATTTTCTCCTTTTCTCTTCTTGTCTTTTCTACCCTTTTTTATACTCATCTCGTCCTTAAGATTTACAGTGCCCTCAGAAGACCAAACCTGTAAATCCTCCAATTTTCCCGGTCGATCAAAGCTCATGAATTAGGATTTTCAGGCATTTTCTTTGATGCCCTTGCTCTCGAGAAGATAAAAATCTGCTACAAAACCACGGTAATTTTTTTTTTTTTGGGTGTTCTACATGTTTTCCACTGTATTTCGTTTTTCTCTTTTTATTAATTAATGCCATTTTTCTCAATTGAAATTGTATTGGTTTTTTTTTTTCAAAAATTTTCTCCTAGCATAGGCCAATAAGATTGGTGACTTGTTGAGATGAAATTTTCAATATTGGTGCTGCATTTTTCTATATCGTTTGTTAGTCAAGGTTGGTAGATTGTATTGGGTGATTCAGTTCATAATGGAGACTTGATTTTTGTTTCAATTCTTGCTTGTATGCTAGCATTATAATATTTCCAGATATTATTGGGAAAAATCATTGACACTGATTATATACAATAGGGTGATACTGGGCACAGGAAGCTATAATCTGTAAATCCCTGCAATGGGTGAGAAATGGGGTTGGAGGAAATGGGGATTTATGGTATTCTTCGGAATAATGCTACTTCACATCACTGCCATTCTTCTGTTCACCAGAGGATTTCTCCTTACTCGAACCGAGCTTTCTCAGTATAGCCAATGCTCAGATGTTTCCGAATCTCCATGCTTGTCACCTGAGTACCAAAACCCTGAATTAAATGAGGAAGAAGATGACTCAGACGATGAACATTGTTGTCGTCATCATCATCGGAATCAGAATCAGACTGTTAACCCTGACATTCAGGCCCAAAGTTGTTGGACAAAACCTGCTGTTGATCGAATTGTCATCATTATTCTTGATGCCCTCAGGTTGTTTGATGTTTTGACTGTTAGACTATTTTAACGTGATTAATGCTAATAAGTAGTGTGATCACAAAAGGATTTGATTTATGAAGTTTCTTTCTTTACCTATGAATACGTTGAATTAGGAAATAAATGGGATGTCTCTTATGTCTTATCTACAGGTTCGATTTTGTTGCTCCTAGTTCCTTTTTTGAAGGTAAATGCCTTTTTTTTTTCTTTAAAAATTATATTTGAGATTGCAATTTTATATTGTAATTTTTTGTGTACTTTGGAAGGTATTTTATGCATTTAATTATTTATTGTGATTTGTTTTGGTTTTCTGAGATGGATTCAAACTTGGCACTGATAATGTTCAACAGTCATGTCATTGTCCAGACCTACTCAACCATTATGACTGGACGTTTATTATGTTGATTCTATCTCTTTCTGGTTGGTGATGCATAGGGAGGGATTGTGGAGAAGCGACTCTGACTGAATTGTTTAGGATATATGTTTTTGAGTTCAGTCTTTCCATTCATCTTTTTTTCTCTTCTTTATTTGGATTTTCTATTTAAGAAAGAAAACCCTGGATGGATAAGTTGCCGGTGCTGCACAAACTGGCCAGTAAGCCTGGATTAGCTGCTAAGATCTTTAAAGCAATTGCAGATCCACCTACCACCAGTTTACAACGTCTGAAGGTAGAGAACACTTTTCTTCAGTGGACTGTTTTACTGTGGACCTTGAGGGAGGTTTGGCTTGAAATCCAAATTGTTAACCTGTTTGACTGTTTAAGGTGGACTAAAGGTTTCAATTTTCAAAAACCAAAAACTTCTGATAGAAGCAATCCTTTACCAGCTTCTTACTCTGAAAAGACCACTTACGATGAAGATTTTGCTAGGTGTGAATTATTTATTGCCATCAGCAGATTCTTTGCAAATGTTACTTTGCACTATCCTTTCACTGGTTCTTACAATTTTGATTTTTGACAGCTAATGTTGTTAAAATCAGGTTTTTCGGATATTACTCACTAGGGTATCAATTAATCATTAATTAAAGATCTTTTCATGCAAATAAAATTCAAGGTTTTTTATATTAGTTAGGAAAATGTTTGTATGCTCTCACAGTTTGTATTTTTTAGGAAGATGTGTTCAATCAAAGAATATGCCTTTAGTCTCTTTGGATGACGTTTATTTGTAGCCGTATGACAAACCAATGGATTGGACACGCCATATTCTGGAAGGACTAACTCTTGTTATGAGTTTCTGTTTAGGCTGAATATGTAATATCTTCCAAATTTGGTTGCCAACAGAGGACACCACATTCATTACATATTTTATATATATTTTTGATAAGTAATTCTATTTTATCTCAAGCAAAGAAAAAAAGCTTGTGCACCATTCAGGAGCTCCTTAGTGGTGAGCACTATGATAATTAAGCATTGAAAAGACTGATTAGATTCTACAGTGGAATGGCTTTAGGACTCGAATGATGCATTCTGCAAGCATCATTGATACAGTGGATTTAAGGGTTTCTCTTGAGTGAATTAAGCTAATTTTGTCCTATGGCATTTCATCAACTAGATAATTGTGCCTTTTATATCAGGGACTAACAACTGGTGGACTTCCAACTTTCATTGATGTGGGTAATAGCTTTGGTGCACCAGCAATTATTGAAGATAACTTGATATATCAGGTAGGGACTCATATCTGGTCTCAGGCTACTTTAGTAACTGTGCTACAAGGCTTGGTTGTTAGGTATACATTCTTTTTTTTTCCCCTCTTTTGTCTATCTATTTGTTTACCTTTTTAACCTTTATTTGATCTCATCTTTTTCTCATAAATAATTCACAGCTGGCTCAAAATGGAAAGCGAGTGGTGATGATGGGGGATGATACATGGGTGCAATTATTTCCTCATCATTTTCATACATCTTATCCCTTTCCCTCCTTCAATGTTAAAGATCTTCATACGGTACTTTTTTGTTAATGTTTTTGCACACACATTATGGTGAAGCTACATTCATTTTAATGATTAATGCACTCTAGAAAACACTTTTACTGGTCTAATGACATTTTTTTGAATTTGTCACCTGTTTTCCTCTAATTAAATTTTTACAATGCTTTACCAGGTAGACAATGGGTGCATTGAACACTTGGTCCCGTCCTTGTACAAGCAAGATTGGGATGTGCTTATTGCGCATTTTCTTGGTGTGGTATGCTTGTCCTGTTTAGTAGTATTTTATATGGATTTTTGAAATTGTTGCCCTGGGAAAGCACTTTGTGAAAGCAGGCAGTTTAAACAAGACAAAACTTTTTTTGTAGCCATCAAAATGTAGAGAACTTTCTAGGATGGACGTTGCTTCTTAGTGATAGTTTTCTGCATATCTGAGGCTGCAGTGGTGATAATGGGTCTTAAGTTGTTCTAAATTGGTTCTAATAAAAATTCATTTCTTGTGAATGCGGACTGAATGCTCATGTATCTTTCTGAATGCTTCCAACAGCCAACTCCCAACAAAAAGAAATTAAAGTGAAAAGTTATTGAGAGTTTTTTTACAATTAATAATTTTAGGGATCTCATTCTCTAGCCTTTTTTCTGAGCATGAAGGGTAATATGCTTTTTTATTTCTTTATTTTGTAAAGGTATGCTTTCATTTTACCATGTGTAAATTTTGTATTCTGCAGTATAAAGATGATAAAAAATGTAAACCAACACTGTCAAACTAGTCTATTAGCTTTGTTGATTGACATCAAGAATATTTGGAGTTATGTGAATTTTGAGACTACCTACATATGAAGGAGAAAGGTTATTTATGTTGAAAATTGGTCAGTTATCATGATCCCATGCTGGCATCTGCTTAATTTTGTTATTTTTGGCTCTGATTTTAGCCTTAACCTCATTCATTGTCTTTTCCCTTCCCAAACAGTATAAGACGGCGTGAATGGTTTGCCAACTGCAAACTGTCTGATATGAGATGCTTTCTGAAGTCCCTAAGCAAGAGCCCTGTGTTTTCTAAAGTTCCTATCTGATTAGTTTTCTGCGTGATAGCTTGAAGAGATTTATGTTACATTGATATGTTTTCTTGACATCACATGAATAAATATTTTTTGGCATTTGGTTTTTATATTTGTTGCGAGATGACATTTTAAATATTTTAATGCACACCAAATATACAGGATCATGCTGGGCATATACTTGGTGTTGATTCCTCGTTGATGACAGAAAAGCTGGAGCAATACAATGGGGTATTGGAGGCAAGTTTGAACTTTATCTTACTCTACTTTAGGGCCCTATCTCAATAAGCTTGGGTGAAAAAGTGACAGAAAAGTGCTTTTTCAAACATGCATGCAAGTCTAAATATTTGAATTCAATCTGTTGACTGCCCTATATTTCACTGCTAATTGTTGTTAGTTGGCTTTGTATAAAGCTTCTCCAGAATGGGGCTCTTTAAGAACACTTTTTCAGCAAATATGATTATCATTTATACACTATCCAAGTTTCTAAATAGTTCAGTGGACATGTGCAAGTGGACTTGACCGTGTTCAAGTTGTGATTAAGCCAGATCACTCTGCTTATGGGGTCCATTTAATATGCATAATTCTGCTCATGGGATCCACCTACATAAGCACTATCTTGGAGTTGAGTTTTGTACTGACTATATCTCTTCGTATTGGAACTGTAGAACGTTGTAGAAGTGTTGGAGAGCATGAGTGGTCCAGGAGGCTTACATGAAAATACTATGTTGCTTGTTATGGGTGACCATGGGCAGACCATCAATGGGGACCATGGTGGAGGAAGTGCTGAAGAGGTCTGCATATTTGTGGTTATTTATTGCCTACAAATGTTATGTTCGCTATTTTGCAAGCTAAAGAATGACATTATGCAGGTTGAAACTGCATTGTTTGCATTAAGCTTGAAGAATTCCTCTTCTTCTCTCCCCTGTGAATTTGAGAGTTCATCTTGCCAGCTAGAGAAGGTATTTCTTACTCCTTTTCTGTGAGCATCTCCATATCTGTCTAAAATGCCTGAGATGAACTTCGATATGCTTGACCTCTACCAAATGGTTGGAAGTTAGCTTCAAATCTAATTTATATCCTTTTCCCTGTTTTTATACAAGTAAAGGCAGGAATCTGAATAGGGAAATCTTGAGAACAAGTGATATACTTTCTTTGATTTTGGATGATCAGCTCATTGGACTCATGGTTGAGATCTGACTGAATTGCATCACCAATCTTCATGATATCTTTCTATATCAAATTGAATCTGGTGTTAATATCAGGAAAAGCCTTGAAGATACCTCATAATTGGCGAATATGTGTGCAACTTTTGCTTGGTTCAGTTATTCAAGCTGTTTATAATACTATAAGCTCAATATTATCAATACAAAGCAATATGTGATAGTGTGCTGCTATATTGTAACTTGAAGTGGGATGGAGAACATAAGAAGATGCAAAATGGACTATCTTGCTCTGCTGTGTTCAAGGATAGTTTAAACTATAGACCACAAGTGGACGTAGTGAGCTTAATCTATTTGAGGCAGAATATTAACAAAATTGAAAGTAGTCCGAGTCTCTAAGAAAAACAGTGGACTATAGCTCTGAACTTGCCTATGCATTGGTGAGAATCAGTAAAAGGTAGTGAATATGCCCATCATCTGCATAACTGGGTGATTGCTTCTACTGTCTCTTTTACCTGATATGACTTCTTGTGAGTTTCACTATATTCTGCATCAACTGTAAGATGAAGCCCTGAATTCCGTCTTGCTTATTTTTGATCCACTTCCAAAATGCATTTCCCAGGCCAAAGAAGGATGATCCCGAATAAGCATCGTTAACATCATTTTGTTGACTGAAAGGATTTAAGGACTCAAGAAGGAATTAATACATCACTGGAGATGAGAATCTCTGGCATTTGAAAAGGGAGGATTATGGGCAAACTGAAATAAAAGCATGATCTCTATTTGAGTTTAGGATGAATTTAAACCTGTGATAAATAACAGAATTATAACTTGATCAACTTGAATAGAGACTGGCTATTGTAAATTTTTCGTTGCGATGTTGTTGAAGTATTCCTTTTGTATGTTGTATCTAGTGCTCATGGATGATATCTTTTGCATGCAATGGTGTGCTTCATACGTCACAGAAGAGTTCATGTTCATAGAGTTTCTTAGTGCATTTCCTTTTTCCATTGTGTTCAAACTGTGGAGATTTTGGTCAGACTCTCATTTGACCTGGAACTTTTCAAAAATTTGTAAACAAACCTTGTATAGCAGTTCTTTTAGCCCCAAAATTTTTCCGGGTAGAAAAATCATTGCCATAATAATTTATCCATGCATCCGTTCATAATTTTGCCATTAAATGGTATAAAAAATCCTAACAAATCTGAATTAGGGGAAAAAGTTCGTTTTTCATTAGAAGGGGAAGGCTCTGTTGGCAGAAACTTTGCTTATTAACATAGAGCAAAGCACAAGTCTTATTTCTGGGGATTGGGTTACCACGTTGACTCAAATGATTTCCAGGTGCTTAATAACCTTTTATCAAAGGCTTCAGTTCCTCCAGATCTACCAATAGACTAGAAAATGATCCTTTGCAAGTTTTATCTGATTGTTCATATTTTTGTGAAACTTGAGTATATTTTTAGAAGCTTTGTGGTTGAAATCTTTTCTCACATTTTCAGGAAAAGAAGAGGATTTCCATTAGCTCTATTTATCAGGTTGGTGTATATCCTTTTTTTTTTTCCAGTTGAGTAATAGAGTGTTTTTTTAACCACCTTTTGATTCATTGAAATGAGTGGATGGTTATATATTTATTGCCTTATTTTTTTTTTATCTCTTTTGGTGTTAAGTCATGCTCTACGTTTGCAGCTTGACTTTGCAGCTACGGTGTCTGCTTTGCTTGGTCTTCCTTTTCCTTTTGGAAGGTGCAGTGTAAGAGATCTATCTAGACATCTTTTGATTGCGTCTTCTCTAGCAGCTTTGTTGGGGTAGGATGAGACAGTGATGGCATGGGAACAAAATTAGAACACCTAGCTTTTCTGAGGACATTTGGAAGTGGAATAGGAGATTGTTCTGGCTTTATACCAAATTGCCTGGGCTGGTGGTATAGGCCATCTTTTGTTACATTCAACTGCCTTTTCTTTTTCTTTTTTATTTTCCCTCTTCATTCTGCATTTTTGTGTATGTTGAGCGTACAAGGATTTCCCCATCTATCACACTGTTAATTAAACAACACCATCTAAATGGGAAGGAAGAGACTTTGTCTCATTGACAATAATAGCTGTCAATACAACAATGCTGCTGTTCCCAAAAAAGTAAAGTAGAATAAGAATTAGATCCTGAGGATGGAGTAGCTGGGAGGTGAAAGATGCAAGGTAAAACAGAATGAGTAAAAGACTGGTATGTTTGAGCTGCAGAAATAAGCAAACTGTCCTTATTCATGCAGGCTTATATGTCATAACTATTTTTTATGTGTTTATTGTTCAAATCCACAGTTCACCTCTTAAAGTAGTTGTATGACCAATGAATTGGGCTTTGGTTTCAGTATCGGCCGTGTTGATCCAGAACTTTATGGATTAGCAGCTGGTACAGGGGAACCAAGAATTCTTGGTCTGAATGATCGAAGTGACTCAGGATTTGAGGAGTGGATGAAAAGTTATGTGAATGTCCTCTGCATTAATTCTTGGCAGGTACTTGGTATTCTTTGTTTCCCCGTCTGTTCTTGACTGCTTTTTGAACATTGTCACCCTCTGTTCTTTGATGGTTTAGTTTTAGGTTGCAAAAGTACTGAAAGAAAGTAAATAAAAGTTCTAGAATCTCTTTGAGGATATTATGCTAGAGGACTTCCCATTCTCTCAGTTGTATTTTTGCTGTTGAAATTCGTGTTTAATTGGAGTAAATGCGAAGATGCTTGCATTAAACTACTAAGTTTGAGAAGATTACTTCTACAACCAACCTGTTGTTCAAAGTTTCTGGTCCTCTTTGGTTCCTTTTAACCTGTTAGTATAGGCCTATCAAGGTGTGCATTTGCTTTTATTGGGTCATGTACTATGCCACAAGGGAAAGACTGGTAACTGCAGAGAGATTTTTATAAGCATTTAATTTATGGAACTGATAGATGCACAGAATTGCTTGATCATATATGTTTTAACAGTGGCCTACATATCCTTTAAGAAAACTCTCAAGGAAGTTGCAATTTTGTGCTTTATTTATTCTTTAACACTATTATTTCCATCATAAAACTAAAGAGTTTGTATGTAGAATGAATTTTAGATGCTGCTTTGTGTGTTACGTTCATCTGCAACCTACTGATGCATAACTATTTTTTGCTATCATCTAGAATATAATGATTCATGTTGAAGATTTGTTTTTATTCTGGTTCCAAGATAATGATCATTGGGTAGGATCTGAATTTATATTTGTTTGCAGGGTAAAGTACTGTTACATTTGTTGATAAGTCACTTTCATCTGGATGGTATATATGAAATAAATCCCAGCTAAGTCAATCATAATGCAGTCAAGAGTTAAGGAAATGTTGTGGATGTTAGAATTGATGTACACGTTATTATTTTATGCATTGGATTGTACAGCAATTTTGATTGTGGTTATCTCAAAACTTTTCTATTACATTTTTCAAGTCTAGTGTTTAATTCTGAGAACGGATAACTTTAAAGCAGTAGAGTTTTCTTATTCTCTGCTAATCATTTTTCATCCAGACACATGGTTTGTATAATGTAGGTAAAGCGATACATGGATGTCTATTCAGCTTCATCAACAATTGGATTCTCTCAAAAAGATTTACTGCATGTATCAGAACTATATACTCGCGCCCAAGAGATGTGGTCACAGAATATTAAATCTTCATTGCTATGCAATACCAAAAGCTGTAA
Source organism: Coffea eugenioides (assembly GCF_003713205.1). Taxonomy (NCBI): domain Eukaryota; kingdom Viridiplantae; phylum Streptophyta; class Magnoliopsida; order Gentianales; family Rubiaceae; genus Coffea; species Coffea eugenioides. The sequence goes on from NC_040041.1 coordinate 9,846,053, forward strand.
TACATTATCATCTGCAATTATGAATCAAATCGATGCATATTCCGATTTCCTGGCAACTGTTGCAGGGTTGGCACGGTCCAAATGGACTGAGTTTAACATAAGGATAATGAGCATTGGGTTGTGCTTGATGGTGGCTTCTCTTTTTACTCATGTTTATGCCATTAAGAGGTTGGACAACCTATTTGGACTTTATTTTACTCATCATGGCAACTCTGGGATTTCATTCATGGCTGTGTTTGCTTATACTATAGTGCTGATACGGGCATCCAGTTTTCTTTCAAACAGTTACATATGTAAGTTCTGTATACAGATTACATCTAAGAGCAGGTGCATGTTCTTTTACTAATTGTTGCTGTAGCCTGACTGGTCCCTGTTTCATTTTGATACAGTGGAAGAAGGCAAAGTGGCTAGTTTTCTTTTAGCTACAACTGGAATTCTTCAACTGCAGTATGCAATAGTTAAAAAGAAGATGGTTTTAGAGGTAGATAGTTGTGATATTACTTGTAATTTGGTCCTTCTGGTAAAAAGTTTTATGGTCTTGTGTCGTTGAACATATTTATTGCTTTGTTTCTTGTACTAAACTGAATTTACAAATATGCAGGGGCTTGCATTTATTCTTCTAGTTCCTATGCTTAAATTGGGTATTGAACTGGGGCAAGCCAAACAAGCTGTGAATTCTTTATTCTTGAAGTTTCAACCTTCATGGACACTTGGAATCGTTAGAGACTCTCAAGTTTTGATGCATGTGGTTGAAATCGTGCCACTCTTAGGTCTGATTTTGCTGGCCTGTATGCTTTACAAGTGCATTTTGTGTGGCGCCTTGAAGGGGATCTTGAAGTATGTTGTTAGTGGAACTATATTTAACTATGTTCTAATAGCCCTGATTTGGGCTTCAGATTCTGATCTACTGTCTCTTCCCATGGTACTTGAGGCCTTTAAAGGAAATCTGATTCCTCGAATTGTTTATGCTTCTAGCCTTTTGCAACTCTTATCATTAGCCATTTTCCAAATTTTGTCTAGAGAAACAGGTTCAGGTCAGGAAGAAAGTACAGTTTATAAGGCATTGGCCATGTTATCTTCATGGAGTTCGACAGTGATTCTTCTATCTGGGAAACAGGGTCCTTTGGTTGCTTTATCTTCCGTTATTGCAGGTAGTTGCTCTACAAAGTGGAGATAAGCTTAATTTGATTAGCTTGCTGTTATGTTAGGATTTATGAACTTGTATGCTGTGTCCCTTGTGATGACGACGAATAGTAACTCATATAACTACTTTTCATGACAATTCTTTTTCTATTGAATTAACTTATGGTTTGTTCTAACCTCGTGCCTCATCTTTTTGTCTAAGTTGGAAAATTTCTGAACTTCTGATGCCAGGTTGGTGCATAATTAAATTGACGAGATTCAAACAGGACTCTGATAGTTGCTGTACTGAGGATTCATCCTTTTATTCTTTTCCTGTGGTACAGTGGAGCCTGCTTGCTACATCTTTATTTTTCTGCACTGGCCACTGGTATGTTGCCTGCAGTCTGTATCGATATCATCTAGTTCTGATACTCTAGCGGTCAAGTAAAGAGTTCTAGAAAACAGTTTTCAGCTTTGTGGTGCTATTTCTGGTTGCTTATTTTAGACCGGTTTCTTTAGTTTCTGGACACTGCAATGCTCCAAGGTTAAGATTTGCCATAAATTACGTTTGATTGGGAATAGTAACTCACAAGGTGCTTAAATAAATGTTGCCACTTGCCAGCAGCTTAAGTTAAGCCAAAAATACTTCTAACTGAGAGGACTAAAATGATGAGCAGGTTCTAAGTTTCTCTTCTTGTGGTCATGCTGTTTGATTTCTTCTGCAGGTGTGCCTTTGATGGCCTACGGTATGCTGCTGCATTCATTGGGTAAGAAGATTTTTCAGCTTCTGGGAACATCTAAGAACTTGTTGATCGTTTGTTTGTTTTCCTCCTTTTATCTCTTTATCAAATCTTTATTGTTCCTTGGCATTTTCTTCATTGTGTTTTGGGGCCTGCAAATTGGTCAAATGGATGTAGCATCACTACTGGATTAGTGGTAGTGCACATGAACATAACAATTTAATTGTTTGACAGGTTTGATGAATTCAACCTCATCCGTCAAGCTGTCCTCCTCGCTCTTGATACTTTTGGCTTTTCCCACATTTTACCAATACTCGGACTTCCATTGCTTGTTGCATTATTACACTCAAGGAGAAAAGCCAAGCAAGGAAACAATTTGTTTCCCATACAGTTATGTCAAGTAAGTTTACATCATTTGACTTCTAAATTAAGTGAGGGATCTTAATTCTTAGATGTAGCATGCGGAATTCTCAAAATGTTTTCTCACTCTATTTTGTTTCAGGTGTATTTGATGTACGGGCTCATTATGGCTGTATCTGTAACATTTACAATTCTTTGCGTTACAATACAAAGACGGCATCTAATGGTATATTGACATAACAATTCTTATAATGGACTTGACTTTTTACATTCACAAAAAACCATCTTAGAAGACGCTTGTGTGTGTGTGTGTGTGGGTCTCTATTTATGTGTGTCATATGTTTGTTATCCAATACAATTCATGTTCTAAATCTCAAAGCAGGTATGGGGTCTATTTGCACCTAAATTCGTTTTTGATGTGGTGGGTCTTATTCTCTCCGACTTCATCATCTGCTTGGCATCCCTGTACTATCTTGTATAGGTATGTGTTTTGCACAAAGATGCCAAATTCTACTTTCACCTCCAGCTGTTGGGCTCATTTTCATGTCTCCTGTTACAGTGAAGTTGGGCATCTCCTTTGTTTGATCAATTATGGAGTTGGAAGGATATCTCATCGATCATTCAAAGAGTCAGAGAGGGAAGATGGGGAAAAGGTGTCCAGGCTTTTGGAATGGCTTCTGTGTTACCTGAGCGGTCAGATGTAAGAAGCGGAACAACTTTCTTGTCTCTGTGGAATGACGCCAAACCTACAAGAGTAAGCAGCATTAGGCCCTTTTTGAAGAAAGATGGTTCATGGTACTTTTCCACTTTTGGGCTTAGGCATTTTTAATGATTGATTGAGTTTATGAATATCCATTCGCAAAGTCAGACGGGGTTTTGGCTGTTCTATTGGTCTGCACTGAATATTCAGTTTCTTCAGCTCCAACATTTATGATTGGGGTATGGATAATGGTAAAGCAGCGATTTGAACCATCAATGTTGTGTTTTTGGTTGATATTATACATTTTGTATAATTGTATTGCTCGGCTAACTATTCTTCAGAGTCTGGTTAACATTTTGTTCTGATTTTTTTTATTAAAAGATGTTGAGATGATATTGCGAAATTTAGAAATGTATTTCACTGCTTACATGTACTCGCTCAAGATCAAGGGTTGGTCACTAAAATTATTGTTGGTTTGTACATATTGTTTATGGTCAACTGGTCAATTTTACACTTCAGAATTATAGCGTCTATGATATTATAGACTTGTGAAAATAAGCACAAAAAGGGCAAGAGCCAAGCATGTCTTGCCTTTGAACATAAAGAGTTATCAAATACAAACATAATAATGTTGTACGGAATCAAATCTATCAAGTCCCTCGATGAAAGAAGGCAAAGAACCAATGTCTACAAATTGCTTCGAAGACTTGAAGTCAATTGCAAAGCTTGTCAGGGCCTCAAAAGGCAAAGAACCAATATCTATAAATTGCTTGCAAGACTTGAAGCCAATTGCGAAGTTTGTCAGAGTATCAGCCACTAACTTTGTACCAAAAAGGGGGGAAAAAAAGGAATTCAGCCAAATTAGATTGTCGATGAGGATGGTTGGAAGGAAATTGGCCTGATTAGAGTTTTGATCTGCATCGTTTGGTGATAAAATCTTTGAAGGAGGTTATTTGGACCTATTAATGATGTAGAATTGAATTTTGTTTTCCCTTTCCATCATGAAGGGGGAAAACTGAATGAGAAACAGAATTGAATTGTTGATAGGTAAAGTTACTATTTCAAACTAGGTTCGTACTAAGGAGTTGCACAGATTTTACTATCTTAGTGGATATTTTTTGGATAGGAATTAGAAATTATGCCAATGTGGAGATTTGTTGAATTTTAAAGCCAATAATTGTTAACCTTGAAATTGTTGGCCTAACATTCTAATATCCCACATCGATTGAATTGGTTTTATATCTCTCAAACAAACCAATTCAAACACACCAAGCAAGAGCATCATAACTTACTTCCTTCTCTCTCTTTGTTATCTTAGCGGATTCCTAACATATGCGCTGCATATACGTGTGAAGAATCTCACTTTTAGCATATCTCAAACTTCTATGACAATTGAATTTGTAAATTATTGACTTTAAACTGTTCTAAAAACCTTAGTGTATTGTGGCCTAATAACTTAATCATGATGAACTATTACAGTGCCAAGAATAGATTTAGTCTAGGAATGAGTCAAAGATTGAAATGTGCAAACAGAAAGTCCAAAGGGACTAGGTGGCAAAGAAACACCACCTTTTCTCCATAGTTAACAGGTTGGAGTTTGATGCTATTGTTAGATCAAGCGCACACCAAACGATTGACGCTCTAAATCGAGCCAATAGAAATCAATTCAATCTGAATCATTAATTTCAAATTTTCAAATGGATGCTTCAGGTTGAGTAAACCTCATTTGGCTCGGACATTTAATTATATCTGCAATAACACCTATATCCACAAAGCTCCAGATCCATGATTGACATGCAATGTAGATGATTGGCAAAAGAGTTCATTTCATCTATACAGGCTCCAAGGACAAGTAAAGGCAGGACAACACTAGGAGCCAATTAAAAACACATGAGAAATTTAATGGCCTAGTTTTCAGTATATTAGAACTTGTTAAGAATAAATCACACATTAAAAAGTTCACACAATAAAAGTTTTGTGTAGAGAGAAGTTAAGAAGTCTGGTGGTAGTAGGCTACAAGTCTAACAACACCGTAAAACTGAAGCACAATTTACGGGTATAAGTAATGCACCTCCAATTTCATTCCAGAGAGGTAGGGAGGGAATGGATTATATGAGAATCACAATCCATAACTTAATACGAACACATCCTAACCACAGATTTCTAGTGCCCGTTTTGATGGGGAAGGACAATTGGTTTGCCTGGTTAAATGTAGAGATGAGTAAACTTATCTTCTTCTCTTCTCTCTATACTCTCTTCAAACCGGTCTGTCAATATTTTCTTCTCACTCCTCTTTCTCACAAATAACACCCATCATTTCTAATTTTTCAATTTTTTAATCTTTCTCTTAGTAATTTAACAAGTCTCCAATCCAATCATGCAATTCTTATTCTCCTTCTTTGGAGGTAACGTATATAAGAGAAGATACAATGCTGTAAATTCAATTCTTATTCAACCGGATTTTAAGATAGTGGGATAGGGATGGAGGATCGAGTTAGTGGCGGGGGTTATTGGAGAAGAAGGTTTTGTGGGAGAAAGGTTGTGAAGCAGCAAATGTGGTGATGGGAGTTTGACAGGGGTTCTTTTGATAAATTTGGACTAATTGAAGGATTCTTCAAAAATTAACACCTACTAGTAGCAATGCCAATAGCTCGGTTGTCACAGACGTTTGTAAGTTTGACGTCTATGAGTTCCAAATTTGTAGACATCGGTGATGCTACAATTGTCCGGGAGGGAATTTAGCATAATTATTAGGGAAAACCGTTCAAAACATTACTCATATTTTGTAAAATGATTTTTTTCGTTCATCACTTTTAAAAGTGTAATTTTACGTCCCTTACAAATTCACTTTAGTTAAATTTGGTCCCTACTTAGGTTTCCGACTAGTTTTTGGCAGGAATTTACCACGTGCTTTGCACATGATCATTTTTAAGCGCAAAATTATTAAATCAAATTTTACATAATTTGATTCATAGTCCTTTACATTTCCCAAAATAAATTTTTTTCGTCCCTCATATTTCAGAAAATAAATGCTTTCATCCTTCACATTTTTCAAAATTAATTTTTTCATCCCTTATTGATCATGTGTGCGAATAGATTTTTTAAAATTCATGTATATATTTATTTGATTTCACTTGAGCACTACGAATAGCATGTAATATATTTCTATTTCATTTCGCAATCAAATAAAGATATATTACATGCTATTCACACTGTTCAAGTGAAATCAAATAGATATATCTATTGGTTTTAAAAAAATTGTTAGTTTTTGATTTATATTCATTTTCTTTTACTCGAAATTGAAAATAAAGAAGACATTTAATCCTAAATATTATTGAATGTTTATATTGAATTAAATTTGGAGAGAAAAAATAAACAAAGGAAAAGTATGTTAAAAAGAAGTAAGTGATTGACATTTTCAAATTTTAAAACAATCACAAGACAAGTAATTCAACTGTTAGTTTTAAAAGTGGCGAGTAGAAACTTCAGATTTAAACTGTAATTTGTTAGCACGATTATAGAATTTGAGTTAAGACCCATTAATTAGATAGCCTTATTATAAAGTTCAATAAATAAATTATTACCAAAAAGAGAATGGTTACAAATATTGAATATGTTCACATGGTGAAATCATATAGATATATACAGGGGTTTAAAACAAAATTGTTAGTTTTAAACCCTTGTATTCTATTGAATAGCATGTGTACAACTACAATTAACATGTTTAGGTGAAATCAAATAGAAATATATTACATACTATTCGTACTGTTCAGTTGAAATCAAATAGATATATGCATGAGTTTAAAGGAAAAAAAAACTATTCGTACACATGACTAATGAGGGATGAAAAAATTCATTTTGAAAAATGTGAGGGATGAAAAAATTCATTTTGTGAAATGTGAGGGACGAAACAATTCATTTTGTAAAATGTTAGAGACGAAAAAATTCATTTTGTAAAATATGAAGGACTATGAATTCGATTATGTAAAATTTGATTTGACAAATTTTTCCTTAAAAAATGATCACGTGCAAGGTACATAGTATATTTTAGCCAAAAACTAGTCGGAAAGCTAGATAGGGACCAAATTTGATCAATATGAATTTGTAAGAGATATAAAATTCCACTTTTAAAAGTGAGGGACGAAAAAAGTTATTTTGTAAAATGTGAGGGATGTTTCGAATGATTTTTCCTAATTATTATAAAATCACTTCAATTTCTATATATTTATTTTTGACAAATCTCATGAATGTGGCAGTGGTAGGGCTGTAGTCCGCAAGTAAATAAAGGGAGGGGACATCTAGTAACTTCTAATATATATATATATATATATGTATGTATATATATATATAAATATAAAATTAAAATTAGGGCTACTAATTCGTCGCATTCATGATTCATCTCCTAATCAAAGGCAAGCCTATACTATCCACAGATCTGGTTCTCATAGACAAGCCTATACTTTGGTTTCTAGTTATTTTTTTGGCTGTAATGATTGTTTTCACTCTCAATTATAAGAAATTAAATAAGAGTTCAAGAACTACTTTAGGTTTTGTTTCGTTTGGACGAAGTTTTTTTTTGCTGAGTAATTCTACTATTTTGGGAATTTAGATTTATAGTTTCCAATGTTATGTACAAGTATCTATCGCACTATATGCTTTAATTTGTTTTAAGTGAATTTTTAAGAAAAAATTAACATGCATGGTCAAATTTGATTGACTATAATATTTTAAACTCAATTATTAAAACATTATCTTAATATGTAAGTTATAGACAAAAATCTCAAAATTAATAGTATAATTATCTAGCACCTTACAAATAGAAGTCATCCCACTAGACCTGAAGTTGGGTTTTTATATTGTGACCATAAAATTGGGGTCGTAAAGGTGGGAATGGGATTTTACCACTATGTCTAAGTTAACATAAAAACCAAAACTTTATCCAAAAACTTGCTTAGCAGGGTAAAAAAGCTTCTAGACACGTACAAAGTTAATTCCACGCTGTATATGTTTGATAATGTAAGCATAAAAGAGTAGAGCGGGAGGAAGCCGTCCACCCAAGAGGATATTATCCTGAGATGCAAGTGCCTCTGCCGATGGAGTCTATATTCATATCGAGTCCCCTCCCCCATCCCCCTAGATTAGGTTATATTAGATTATAAGAATCTTATCGTTGCGATAAAAAAAAAAAAAATGACTCTGCAATATATATGTATGATAACATGATACTTAGTGACAATTAATTGTCCAACACAGTATAATAAATGTATGCTAACAGAATAGTTAGATGCAAAAACTAAAATAACAAGTATAGGCACTAAGACTATAACGTGCAAAAGTATAATTTCTTTATGCATTCACTAATTATGTTAGTATGTTTGATGTAATTTCTACATCTATTAAGTAGACATCTGGGACAATAGTTATGTGCTTTTGCAAAGGATGCCAATCTCTTGAAACCATGTACGAGAGCCTTTCCCATAAAACAGTGTGATTTACCCAAATGTAACTAGAAGTATGGCACATTTGTGTGGATAAAATATGTTTATCTTGTCTATTGGTATTAAAAAATTCAGTTACATTTTGTTTTGCTTAAAATGCCTTTCTTCCATATAGATTTTAAACTACCAACTTCTCCCCCCCCCCCCCCCACTTTTTTCTGAATGACCTTAATATTATAACTCTCTTGAAATTTTTGACCAAAAATATATGCATTTTAAGAATATGCACACGTATTGTGACAAAAACACTAAAGGAATGCTACATATTTGCGACCAAATCTAGTTGGACACTGTGGGAGTATTTTAATTAAATAATTAAATCTTCAATAAATGCAAAACTTAAAACATAAGTTACATAGAGAATATAATTTTAAAAATTCATTGAGAGTTGTTAGTATTTGACTAATTTAGATCAATTTACCTTTACTGTTAGTAGTTAAAGTTTTTAGTTACAAAAGAAATTATGACCTATTAGTATTTGACTAATTTTGATTAATTCACCTTTATTGTCAGCAATTAAAAGTTTTTAGATGCAAAAAGAATTGTAACCTATGATTTCAAGTTAAATATAATTTGAATTTTTAATAATTCCTATATTTATCTACCATATTATTATTAGTGTAACTTACGCTTTTGACTAAATTTTCAGCACTCATATGCATGCATGTGGCTAACTTCAGATAAAAAATCACTAACACTAGTAGACCAGTACAACAACTACTACTCATGATTTGAGAGCTGAGTTATAAGATGGTTTTTGGACTATATTCTCTTAGTTGTTCATACTAATTAGAGTGGCAGCAATGGTGATCTATTGTATCCTGGGCTAGCTTTGGGGCTTTGAGAGCTACAAGTTATAAGATAGTTTTGAAACTATACTCTCTTAATTGTACAGACTAATTAGAATGACAGCAAGGGTGACCCGTTGTATCTTGAGGCTATCAAGGTAGAGGTGTTATTGTACCAGAATTGATTCTTCCATAGAGAAGAACTGAATCACTTTAAAGAAGGTGAGATATCCGTTTCTCAACCCCCTACTCTTGTGCACTGATATCTTATTACTGTGCATAATTACTTTATTTTATTGTAGTTTATTTTACTGTTTAACATTAACATTTTTTGTTCTAGCAGAACAACATATATGAATTGAGGCCAGTGGTCTAAAAGTTAAAAGAAATTTAACTTCTCGAGCTCCTAATAGAAATTCACCACTGGAACTCCAATTGGATGTGAATGATTAGTTATTTTCTTGGAATCAGGGATTCAGGAATATTATCCTAGAAATTGATTCTAAACTGGTCTTTTCTTAATTGAGGATGTTGGAAGATCTTCCCCACCTACAATGTTGTGAAGCAGATTAGGGAGATGTTACACAAGGATTTGGAAGTGTAACTCACGTTTGGAGGGGATGAAATAAATTAGCGAAAGAAAGCATGCTGGTTCAATAGATTTTACCTCTCCTTTGCATCTAAACAAAAGTGAGTAATAGTCAATAGTAAACTTGAATTTGACTTTATGAATAAACAAGTGAAATTTAAATGCAATTTCAATGTCATAAAAATAAACAAGCAAGCCTGCCTTAGTACCAGAGCATTCATTTTGATTAGATTCGTTTATGCCTCTATGATTGCAAATTTTCTTTTCAGATTGAATATGAATATATTGTATGGATGTTCAGATACAAGAAGTATAATTCAAAAACTAAAACACAGGTCCAACAATATTGTTCTCCTTAACCCTGAAAATTATGTACCCAGTGATGGAGTCAGGACTCGAGGTTAGTAAGGGCAAAAGATAGAATAGTAAAAGAAAAAAACTATGTCAATAATACACAAAAATCAAAATTATATGGAAATGTTATTTCCAATTACATATTTTACAATGAAAAATATGATAAAGAAGTGAATCGAAACATTGATAATGTGAATAATTTAGTTTAAAAAAATTAATAGATTTTATTTGCAATCTTGTAACATGTGAATTGTAAAGTCTTGTTTAGATTTTGAGAGAAGAGAGTGGGGTTTTTTTTTTTTTTTGTGGGGGGATTTCCAAAGAAACATTTAAAGATTTGAAATTTTTTTTTTATAATTTTGAAATTTTTCAAAAGTTGAGGGTGGGCGCCTCAACTCGCTCCACTAGGCCTGTCAACGGGTCGGGTCTAGACCCGGATCCGGACCGGATCCGTGAAATTATTGCGGGTATGGTAGGGATTTAATTTCGTTTCCGGATCCGGATCCGTTTTGCCAAAAAAAAAACGGGTCGGATACGGAATATAGTATTCCGACCCGTATTAGACCCGGATCCGGATATAAATGAATTAATAATTTAAAAAATATATATTTATCAATATAATTTGATTAGGGTGATGTATTTTAATAAAGTTAATTTGATTTCTTTTCTTATTTGGTTTTTTCTTTGCTTTAGTTAGAAATTAGTTTACAAATATTTTTTTTCTCATTTTTATTAGAAATTATAAATTTTGGTAAATTTGTTCGGGTAGACCCGGATCCGGATCCGGGACCGCCGGATCCGGATCCGGATCCGGAACATAGAATAAAAGACCCGTCGGGTAAACGGGTCGGATCCGGATCCGGAATAGTAATTCGGGTCCGGGTCCGGAATAATGAATTCCGGCCCGGACCCGGCCCGTTGACAGCCCTACGCTCCACCACTGTATGCACCCGTCGAAAAAAACAAATTCATGTTTAAATTATTAGGGAAAAGACACAAAAGAAAAGTGAAAATACTTTACAAACATGTTTTCCCACTTTCTTTATTTTTTTTTTACCAAATTAATCCAGCAAAAATCGCAAACAAGTTACATAAAAGTGATGAGGTTGGTCATGCGTAGTTGGGCAGCCCACCTTCCAATTAAAGGACATAAGCAAGATGACCTAAAATTAGCATAGAAGACCATGCATAAAAAGATCCCTCAATGGCGGGTATTTCCGAGTTTCTATGACGATGTCCTCCGCCTTCGCCTCTCACGATTCCACCACCAATATACGGGGTTGTACCCTGACTTGCACCGGCACTTTCTCCTTGGCTACCACCACGACGACTACTTCCACCACCGTGTCCACTGCCGCCACCACGACTGCCTTCAGTGCTGCCGCCACCACCACCTAATGCAGCAGCTGGTTCAAACATGAGGGAGGTGGCTACAAGTATGATGAAAAGAATTGCCATGGGGAATTTTCGCATCCTCATGTCAGAAAAACTCAGGCAACCGTGATTATTCAAGCAGGGGGAAAAAACGAAGATAACAAATCAAATTGCAACCTAATTTAGTCTGGAGCGAATGGTTTAATACTTCGAAAAGGAGAAATTAATTTAGGAAAGTGCATAAAACGAAGGACATTGATTAGAAAGGATACTTTAGTGTTCTACTTGTATAAGATAAGAAAAGGAATTGTCAAAAAGAATAAGATATCTAATTATGGCAACAAAAGAAAAAAGGAAAAAAGACAATGGGACATCGCAGTTATATCATCAATTTTGATGGGAAACTATCGGCTACAATCTCATTCATCACTGATCAAAATGATATGCATGGTTTAGTATATGGAATGAAAAATTCCTCATATCATGGAATGACATTATAATTCGAATAATTAATTTGAAAGTATAAACTGTGTAACCATGCACTAAGAGATTTTTTATAACAAAATCAAAAAAAAATTTGAAGAGTGGACATACTAATACGCTTAGAGTCATAAATTTTGTACCGTTAATGTTCAAAGACGACCACTGCAGATTAACGTTTTTCATACGTGAAAAGCAAAGGTGGAGGAGGAGGGCTAGGGGGGAGGAATTATTTGAGAACAAGAAGGATTTTGACGGAAATTCTCAAAAGAAATTCCAACCCTTTGAGTGTATGTGCTTGGGGTTAGGGACTTGATGCATTCCGACACTATATTCCTGACAAGGTTTACAGCAAATTGTGTTAATTTATGCAGTACTAGACTCCTCTTGATTGCATTGGAGAGAACTTCTCTCCATTATACTCCTATAAAATTAATTTAAAAATCATTTTCAAGAATCAACACCTCTTATAATATATTTCATTACTTTTGTTAGTTATACATACAATTTCGTAGGACATTGACCAAGATTTGGCATCTGATTAATCATTGCAAAATTTTTCATAAATTTGACCTATTTTTCACCATTCAAATTGTGTAAATTGAATATTAAAATATTCTAAAATATATCATTTTTTTAATATGTTGATCTAGAGATCCAAAGAAAACTAATAGCACAGTCACATAATCTTATAACATTATATAAATTAAGATATAAATAAATAGAGAAACCAGTGGAGAGGATCCTGACCCAACATGCACACAAACATTTCCTGTCTTAGAGACAAAAGAGAAAATACAGTGCTCAAAAATCTTTCTCATTATGTTTATCCACCTCACCAGCTTGATTCTTGTCAATTGCAACTTTGAACTCAGATTGTATTTCAATATTCTTCCACTTATTCTTTGACCATCATCAAGGCCATCCTGATAGCTGCAACTTCCTCTGTCTCTCTCTCTCTCTCTCTGTGCAGTGCCCAAGCCTTAAGTATCTTTCCGTGCCAGTCCCTTGCCGCCACAATTGTCATTCCTGTTCTGATCATATCACATGATATTGAACTCGTGCATTAAGAATAAAAGAAAAATGCATCATTTTTCAATGTGAATTTTGAAACAAATATTTTCGAACTTGAGGGAACCTTTATGTAGTTTACGAACTTGGAACCCAAAATCCAACAGTTTTCAAGTGAATGGTAAATGGATAGTCCTGCTACTTTCTAATTTTAGTTAGCCTTTCTTCATCGATAGAAATAGAATACCTAAATATTGTCAAATGATGTGGAAGTTTTGACAGCAACTAGCAATTGATACGAATCTAGGGAGACAAAACAGCAATGGTGACTCTGATGCATTTGATACAAAAAAGCATTTCCAATATATCAGCCAAACATATGGTTTAAGTAGGGATTAAAGTAGCTTATTCACTTCACTAACTATTCACCTGGAATTGGAATAACAGAAAATTTGTCTTGAAAAACGTTAATCATTCTATGAGATACAAAGGAATTCTGAAATATGATAAAAAAAATGAGTAACAAATCTAAAAGACAAGAGTTTTCCTTCATCAAGGAGGTGGTGAACTGAAAAAAAAAAAATCTAAATCAAAGACCACAGGGTTGTGCCACATAGGAAAGAGAGGTGTAAAAAGATAAGTACGTGAACAAATATTCTATGAGATTTCATTAACTTTCTATATACTAACAGTGTAAATATTGTTAGAATTCATGACAAATATTTAAATTTAAATTTGAAATCCAAATTTTTGCAGATATATCATATATTCAACCATCACGCATCGTTAGTGCATACACGATTTACTTAAATCTATCTATGGTTCAAGATTAGTCCCCGTTTGGGGTTGCGATACTTTTTTAGGAGCTAAAAATGCTTTTAAGGCATTTGGTGTATATCATCTCATATCGCAAAAACTCAAATTTGGTGCTTTTATAGTAGCATTTGTGAATTAAAAAATAAAAATATTAAATTTAATTATTTTATCTTATATCATGAATTAAATAAATAGATAAATACACCGAAACAAAATTTCAATTACACATTATCTAATACAATAAGTATTTATTGAACTATGTTTCCAAACAATATATTTAAAAACACTTAAACTTTTAATAAGTACTTTCATTAAAAACTCTTAAAAACTCTATTAGAAAAGTACTTTTCAATAAGTTACCACAACCCCAAATAGGTCCTTAGTGGGTTACGATGGCTTATTAAAAATTAGGAAAATTGTTCAAAACTTCCCTCATGTTTTGTCAAATGAATTTTTTCATCATTTACGTCTAAAAATTACTTGAACAATTTTCCCTAAAAATTACTTCACTTAATAGAGTTTTTAATAAAAGTACTTATTAAGTCAAGCACTTAAGTATATTGTTTAGATGTATACATCGATAAGTGCTTATTCTGTTAGATAGTGTGTAATTTTAATTTTTTAAAATGTATTCATCTCTTTGTTGAGTTCATGAATAGGATAAAGTAATTGAGTTTTTATGTTTTATTATTTAAAACACAAAATCATTCTAAAATTATCAAATTTGAGTGTTTTCCAAAATTTTTTTAACATGAAAAGCTCCACTACAAAATTTAGGAGATGATGTTCACCAAACACATCAAAAGAAATTTTGCGTACTTTTATCATGCATGTAGACACCAAATTTTTGTCAAATTTTAATATTTTCTCAAGATTTTTCTATTTAATGAATTATTTATTTTCTAGCATTTTAATGTGTAATTTTCTCATTTTTACAGGTTTATTTTAGGAAAAGAAAAAAAAACAAAACAAAAACAAAACAAAACAAAAAAACAAAGCAAACTAGCAACAAAAAAAAAAAAACAGGAAAAAAGGAGAAAATCAAGAAATCAAATCATCCTAATCATTTTTTTTTCCCCACCAAATACATTTAACCCATTTCACACTCAATTGCCAAGGACCTTTCTTTTCATCCGCAGAAACCATCATTTTGGGCAATCCAACACACAAAACTCCCCACCTTTTACTTCCTCAATCTCCTCTCTCGGCTCTCTCCCAGAGGACACAACAGGGAAGCCAAAAAGAAAAAAAAAGAAAGAAAATCTCCATCCCTCTGGGCTCTCTCTTGAAAAAAGGGGAAAAAAAATGACACAAAAAAAAAGGCTCTCGGCTCTCTCTGGGCTGGACCGAAAAGAAGAAGAAAAAAAAAGAGAAAAAAACTACTTCCTCAATCTACTCTCTCGGCTCTCACAGACGGAGGACAAGAAACAAAAACAGAAACAAGGAAAAAAGAAGGGAGGCTCTCGGCTCTCTCTCTTGGCTCTCTACCGAAAAAAGAAAGAAAGGCATCAAAAAAAAAACTTCAGCCAAGGCAATTCCACTTTCATTGAGGTATTTTCCAGTTTTTTTTTTTAAGCATATTAGATGCATTTTGATTTTAATTTATCTTGTTTTTGCTGGTTTTTATTGTTGTTGTTGTATTGCTGAAAATTGGGAAATGGCATGAACTAGATTGAGGAAAAGGAAATGTTTTTTATGCATGCATGTTAACCGTTTGAAAAAATACCAAAATGAAAAGAAAGAATCTTAGGGGACTGTTTTGATTTATTTTAGTCCTTTTATGTTGTTTTTCTTGTCAAAATAAAATCATATTTGTATTGTAGGAGTTGTAAGAGTGTTGTAGTATAATTTTCATGATTTTTGATGAAAGATATGGTGTTTTAAAAAATAAAAAACTGAACTGATTTCTTGGCATTTTGACCGCTTTCGACTCATTTTTTGTAAAAACTAACTCCGGAAATGGAGTCTACGCGAAAAATCGAGTGAGGGGGTGTATTTTGAGGATTTTTGGTGACCGGAGAGGTCACCGGCGGTGGCGGTCGGCGGCGGCGGCGCCACCGGCAGCCGCCATGGCCACCAGCTGAAGTTTTCTTCAGCTGGCCGAACAAGAAGAAGAGGAAACGTATGGGGAAGAAAAGAGAAAGAAAAGAAAGAAAAGAAAAGAAAGAAAAGGAAAGTGGTTTGGGCTAGTGTTTTTTTTTTAGGTGGGCCTGTGGTTATTTTGGTTGGGTTTGGGGAATGGACTTTTGTTTTATTTCTTTCGGGTTTCGGTTGGGCTAGAAGGTCGGAGCCCATGCTTTAATTTTGGTTGGGTTTGAGTGATAAAAGACGGGCTGGCCTGTGTGTTTGGTCTTGGATTTTCGGCTGGGCTTAGGTAGTATCCGGCCCAAATAAATAAAAATAACGGCCCGATGGCCTTTCTTCTCCCAAATCAGAAACCGAATTTTTCACTTTGGCCCCCTGATCTTTTGAGTAGTTTCACTGCAGCCCAGAACATTTTAAATTTCTTTCATGTAGGTCCTTATATTAATTGCATTTTGGTCCCTGAATTTTATCTTTCATTTAATTTTGACCCCTGAACTTTGGAAAATATAATTTTTGTCCCCCAAAAGTTTTCAATTTTTGCAATTCAGTCCCTAGTGAATTTTGACTCTCTTTATTATGATTGTTTCTTTTCTTTAATAGCTAATTATGCTACTTTTGAATATACTTAACTTGTAATTTTTAGATGTTCTTAAATTTCTTTACGTTTGACATATTAGTGTGAATTTAGTATTTTTGTTATTATTATTTTTCAATTAAATTGGTGCCGTGATTCTTTTGTTCATTTTGAGTATAAATAGGGCAATTTGACTCCGTTTAGTCACCACTTCAAAAGGGAGGTACCTCATTATTATTATTTCAATGTCAATTACGTGCTCTTATGTGCTCTTACGTGCTCCTATATGTTTATATATTTTTATATGCTTTGTTTATTTGATTTGAATGTTCATTTAAATTTTCTTATACTTGTTTAGTTAATTTTATAATTATTTGAGAGGCATTTAAATACCTCAAAAAATGTAATAGATAGGATAATTAGATTTGTTTTATTTTATTTCCCCTTTTAGATTGTAGTTAGGCGCTCCCCGATGTAATAGATAGGTTGTGTGCTTATGTGGCTTATGTGTTACGTGCCTTACTTGCTTTCCTTAGGATTTTTGCATCTAGATATTATGCTTATGTGTTACGTGCTACGTGCTCTTATGTGTTTATTTGTTTTAATTTATGTCTACTTGTCTTATTATGTATTAAAAATGCATGACGTCACCACACTAGTCCAACGCTAGTTGTGGTTTCTCCCTCCGTTTACTTGCTAGTCCAACGCTAGTAAGGATTTTTAGAAATGGGTTAGTCCAACGCTAGACCCTTAGATCGTTCGTGCGTTAGATTCATTTTTGTGTGATATTTATTACATTTTCACGCATATTTTCATTTTTAGGATCTTTTCCCATTTGCATGATATTTCCTATTATATTATCCCCTATCCTCTATATGTGTTAATCATGTCATTTAGAATTGCATTTCATTTAGGACATTGTATAGTAAGTTAGCTCATTTGTTTGTGCATATTAGGAGAATTATTTTTCAAATATGGGAAATGGGTGATTATAACTTTTTAGTTTAAATACCCCATTAATCCCTGTATAAGAAAATTATGTCACGAGTTTTTGTCTCCCGCACCCTTTATGTTGCATTCCCTTTTTCTTTGATCACTTATATATATGTATATAATTTAATTTCTTTTCTTTTATTTTAATTTCATCATTTGCATATTCGTGACACTTTCAAGGAATCATTTTGGGCTTCGCAATTAATGCGATTGGTTCAATTAAACCCCTTGAATGAACATTTTGTCCCTTTCGATATATTTAGATTTGCATCCATATAGGAAACATCCAAATATGATAAAATTAAGGGTTAGATTAGGAAAATTTTGACTAAACCTCGCAACTAGCTTAGACTAGGTTGAAAGGGTGCCTTAGGTTTGAGTCAATTAAACCTTTGCCTTCCCTTTCTTCAACCGTGACTCCCGAACCTATTTTCTCTTGCTTTCAAAGACCTGGAGTTGTCAAAAAGGGTTTTGATTTATTTTATTTTTGTCAAAAAAAATATTTTTTTTGGTGACTTGGTACACCAAAACTCCATACCAAGTGGCGACTCCTAATTTTTCTTCAAAACCCTTTTAGACTAAATTTTGGACCAAATTGTCGCATTTTTTAAAGTCCCATTCTAGGTCCTTTTCAAAACCCTTTTAGACTAAATTTTGGATCCAAATTGTCGCATTTTTTAAAGTCCCATTCTAGGTCCTTTTTCATTTATTATTAATAAATCACATCCTTTTTATAAACACTTTCTTTTCCATCGCGAAAAAATGGGGCGCGACAATGCAAAAGTCACTCCAAAGGGGTCTTAATACAGTCTAAAGCTCCTATATACATTGTAATGGTGAATAATAGTAGAATATTAGTCTAAGGTAAGAAAATTTGTTATCTTCCATGTTGTTAATATTTAGCGAGCCTAGAGTACTTCAATGGTTGATTTTTTTTTTTTTTTAAATTTTGACTCTGGATTTTATGGTTTGACATCAACTTGGAGCCTATAGATAATAATTTTGACTTTTATAATGCACTAAGAATATACTGAATATTAATATCATCCAAACATGCGGATTGTATTGCCGTATAAAGCGAGTATTTAGAAAACTGCATTTGGTATCTTTCGCTTTATTTTTCATACGGACAGGCGAACATGCATGTATTCATGAAGGTATGAGTGCTTTTTTGGTAGCTTGAAAGCCAAAATATTGTTGGTTTTCGTACGGAATTGTTACCTGCATAAGCATTTGCCACCATATATATCCTTATACTGTATAAGATTGAGTTTTGGTCAAAGAATATGTTGAATTTCAACCGCATAGGTAGGGGCTTTCTAGGAATGTGAAATATTGTGTGTTAGTTTAAAAGTTTTAGGTACAAGTTAAGGAAGCATGTATTTGGGTATGTTTACTGAAATGACCCCATTTTAATACATTTAAAGTTGTCATTGATGAGCTATCTGGGTATTGATGGAATGTTTAATTAGTGTGCAACTGTTTTTGCATTTTGTACAACCCATATATGCTTGTGTATTGGTGTAATTACCGGAATATCTCTTAACTACCAATAATTCCCCTTTTCAGCCGCAGATAACCGTTTGAGATGTTGCTTTGTCTAAAGCGTTTGAATGGCGATTTAGGAAATGAGCCAACGATTTCTCTATCAATGGTAGGAATCCATTTCTCTATCATTTATACTCTACATTTATGAGCCACAAACGTTGGTCAGTTAATCCCCTTTCAGTTTCAGGAGTTAAGTTTTCCCTTTTTGCCTTTGTCTACAACGATTTGCCTTATCGTTTTTTCTTCCATCCGAGATCAATTCTAAAATTACCTATTATTTCATCATTAATTACACCCAATTCAATTGCCCAACCGTTGGTATGTTAATTAGGGGTAGCAATCGGGTCCGTTTCGGGTTGACGGGTCGGGTTGAGACCCGGGTATAACAGAAAACCCGCTGACCTGAACCTGACCCGCCAACCCGAAACGGGTCAGAATACTTGACACGAACCCGAAAATTTCAAATTGGCGGGTTGGCGAGGGTCGACCCGAAACTTATTTTAATTTATTAATTTATCACTGTAATTTCTAATAAAATCAATTTTGTACAAAGACTAATTACATAATCAAGTAATAAAAATTTAAATAAATAATCCCAAACCAAATCTAAAATAAATTAAAACACTGTAAAAGTGTTTTATCCCAAACCAAATATAAAATAAATTAAAATAGTATAAAAGTAAAAAATAATATAATACATTATTTGTCCAAATATAATAATTTCAACTTTACACAAGTTAAATAAATTCATTTAGGACTAAGTGATTAATGCCTTTGGAAAAAAAGAATAACTTAGTTTAGTTAGATAAAATAATTTTTATGTTTATTAAATTATTTTTAATTCGTAAAATTGGTTATCGGGTCATATCAGGTCACCCACGGGTTGATCCGAATTCGACCCATTTTCTTTTCGGGTCCATCGGGTTCAACCCGATTCTGACCCGAACCCGCGAAACCTCAACCCAAATCCATTAATTTCGTGTTAGGTTCGTATCATGTTTTCAGGTCGTGTCGGAAATTGCCACTCCTAATGTTAATGCCTAAACGGTTGATTATCAGTTTCTCCCTGTTCACATTTTAGGATTGGGATAATTCTACCTGGCTTCATACTAATCAGCTCAGAATGTTCTTCAGTCCCAGCTACTCCTGGTGGTTCAGCGTAAGGTTAGATTTCACCCCCCCAATTTTTTAGTTCCTCCTTTAATTTTGTCGGTTTGTTGTTCGTACCTACAATTAGTGACTCTTATCGCGTTGCCTAACCTCAATTGGTCTGGGTTGGTTATAATCTTATAGGTTTTCAGCAATAGCAAGTAAGAGCTCTCGGCGGAGATTCTGGAATAAGGTTAGCTTTCTGTGTTGCTCTGCCTTTCTGCATTATCAACGACTTTCAATTTGACACAGTTTTATTGTAACGCTGTGTGAATTGATTGATTATATCGTTTATCTTTTCATACTAAGTTTTATTTCTTCTCACAATGTACTATTGTTTGTTCAACAAAAAAACCTCCTTCCCCACAAGGACCAAACACTCGCGCGATGCGCGGGCACTCCCCCCTAGTATGTATATATATATATATAGGATTTAGCCTACACAGTGAAACAATTATCTCACAAGGTCAAGAAAAGTGAGTGCCTAAAAAGGAGAATGAATTACCATTCTTTCAAAAACCTGCTCCCATTTATTTTCCTTTGCCTGCAGCTTCTAAATTGCTTCATTGCCATTGCCATATATACCAAATAATGACAAGACAAATGATCTAATCGATGATGTCTGCTCCAAAACAAAGAACTACTCTTTCTGTGAAGATATATTTAGATCACATCCTCATCCTCCTACTGTAGATTGTCGTGATCTCTGCAAAAATTCGATCGATGTACCGAACACCTCTGCTAACTCAGCCTACCATTTGATCGAAGAACTTCAAAAGCAAGAAACTGATCCGAGAATGCAGAAACAATTAGACATGTGCTTGACTTGTTATACATTCATTTTACAGGACATTTCCAAGTGCAACAAATATTGGGGTGCAGGTAACTATGTGAATGTGTAGAACTTTGCGGTTATTGCTGGCGTTAATGAAGACGCCTGCGACATTGGATTTTATCAAGAGCGTTTGATTGAACCACCCCAACTTAAACTAGCAGGTCAAATTTTGCAAGATCATGCTGACATTATTGTGCTCATTTCCGAAAGTTTGATGGACAAATCCAATGCCATATAAACAGACTACAGATGAAAGTTGGAAATATGATTTTTGATGTAATTGCGTAGTGTATGAATATGCATATCTTGGTTTGCCAATTTTTCGTTTACTAACAACTTTAACCTCTATTCAGGTATCTACAAGAAATTTTTTTCTTCGTATTTCAGAGAAGTAAGTATGCTTCAGACCATAACTTTAAGTCATAAAAGAAAACAATTCGAAAACAATTTCACCACTTGTTGTTTATAATTCCTTCTTGTCTCAAACGTTTATATATTGTATATGAAAAAAATATTCTTTCGTTAGTGGAAAATTGTAGATGTGTTATCCACGAAAATATTGATTCAAGATTTTGTGGAGGAAAGATGTGAATGTGGTTTACGCTACGAGTTATAGTTAATTTATCAAAAGTTGAAATCATTTTGTATCTAATTTTATATGAATTAAAATGTCCTTGTAAACAACGTCTCTGCTTAAAATAATTATAAACTCGAAGTACAATAAAATTATTTTGTTTAAATTGTAACTCGAATTTAATACAAAGGCAACCATTCTTTGGATTCAAAATGAGGGATAGCAAGAACCTTAGACCAAGATTCTTTGACCCCATAATCCTTCATAATCCACATCATAAAAATACGAATTACAAAGGCAACAAAGGCTTCATCTGTGATTTTCCAAATTCCAATACTGATTCAGGGAAGCCATAATAATTCGACCCTGAAACTCTTTGATTGTCTCTGTTGCTAAGGAAAGCAAACTGCAATATTGTTTTTTCAATACTCAATGGAGCCTTCCCATGAAGAGACACCGCATTCTGATCCCCACAAGGTCACCCTGAAAATCCTTAATGCTCAGCCAAGATAATGATAATTATAGCCGATTGGTTTTTCACTAGTAGTAGGCTCACAATTAAGATATACGAATAATACTCAATAATTAAACATAAAACACATTACACCAAAATATTTGCTAAGGACACTAGACAATAGAGACCAAAACACAGGACTTATCTTACCCACAAAAGTATTATAGAGTTGGAGACTTACCTCACCTGTATACCAGACCCATCTCGTATTTATACTAGTGGAAAGTCGGTAGTATAATGCAGTACTAAGGCGGTGCCATTCCTATGGGAAAGTCTAGACGGATCCTGGCCACTCCAGTTGAGGTTTCGTCGAAATCTGTAAACTAGCATAATTTCGGTGTAAATTAATATATTACCAACTCATTTATAATTCATGTTCACACCAAAATTATAGTAGTTTACAACAAAGTTCTATCAGTTTACATAAGTGAAGAGAATTGGAATGGGAGAGGCCCCATTTCCAGTCTAGACATGCAACTTGCAATTAGATCACTGGACAGTTTTAGTCTGATGGCTCTCTTGACACTTCCCCTCACTGACTACTTTATTTCATTCTTATTAGTGAAGGCTTTCTTCCTTGACTTGTTTCCATTGCGACGTTTTCACATTTCCTTCAAAGTCTTCAATTCCTTCATTTGAGCTGTATCAATAGTTTCCTACTTTGTCTTTGGCTTCCTTTCTTGGGTCAATCGTTGAGGTTTTTAGCTTCTTAACCGTGTTTAGCTCTTCAAACGGACTCGTTTGGATCCCTTTGATACGTTCACCTTCCTTCCAAGAGTTCTTTAAACTTTTCTTGAACCTCTATAGATTGCCGCTTAAATTTATCGGGTGGATCATTAGACTTATCTCCTAATTTTGTTCTTTCTCCGCTTAAACTTATTTGGATCCCGAAAATAGTTCCACTCGGGATGACATCCATATGTGCTTCTTGGGCAGGTGTCGAACCCTCTTCGATCTCTTGACATTGGTACGAATTCCTGAGTATGGTTCTGATCCAAACTCGAATCTTGCTCTCCAAATGCGTCTATCCCTTATTACCCCCTTGATCTCACAAATTTTAGCATTTGCGCTTTGTGGATCTTTGTTGCACTTATAATTTCGTGAATGACTTTTCTAAAGAGTGTTCCAAGGTAGTCCCGTAACATTACATTTAAATTATATCTGACTTACCATATGAACGCTTGTAGTCCCGTAAGATGATTCTAGAATTGTTTCACTTTTGCCAAAATTTAATACTTGAGACCTCTCTTTATAAGTGCTGTCGAAGCACTCGTTTTTCGTGAACTGAACACCTTAGTGAATCTCCAACTAATGTTCATGTATTCATTACTTTTATTACCTGCATAAATATGATCCTATTTAATGTTAAGTCTTCATATTTTTGGCTATTCAGCATTTGTCAAAAGCAATGAAAACTCAGATATTTTTGTAAGTGCCGAATTGGTCAATTTTGCTATTTGCCTAAAGTGCGTTACTTACTTACACTCGGTTTTCTGTTTAGTCTCATATAGTGATCACCTTATACAGGTTGTCAAGAACTGCAAAGCGTTAACACTTTCGAAGAGGCCAAATTAAATTAGGAAAGTCAATAAAAATAGGGGGTTTGATTAGAATATAACTGATTCTGTAGTAACTGGTATCTAATTTTACAAAAAAAAGTAAAAACAGAAAATGGGACATGTAGTAAATCATAAATTTCTTGTAGGGTAAATACCATCTTTAATTGTGCCTTACAGGAAATTTATGATTTAACTACGATGTCTCATTTTCTCTTTTTACTTTTGTTAATAAAATTAGATACAAGTTACTAGATAATAACATCACCACTAGGGGGAAGGGATGATCCAGTGGTTTGGAGAGAAGAAATATAAGTGAGAAATTTCGAATTTGAATCCTTCCATTTACACTAAAAAAAAAAGGATAAAAACTTCACATGGCTGAAGATGAACAAACTACTTGATACTTGAATTGAGTTTGTTTCCATAAGTGTTTGTTTAAACTTGGTTTGCCAATTAATCAACTCAAGTTTGAATAGCATTTTGCATTCAATAAATGTTCACACTTATTTCAACCTTGGTTCAATTATCTTAAAATTAAAATGTTTAAGAAAAAACTCAAACTTCTTAAACTTGACTTGAGTTCAATTCGATAAAAACTCGTTTGAATTCGACTCAATAAATAATCACAAAAACCACATTTAAGGGCATTCTAAATTGATGCGAATTTTTGGTTCTAATTTAGCATTGATATTCAAGAGCCAATTGATAATCAATTAGCCAGTGACTACAATTCCCTAAAGGCAAAGAGGAGCTCATCAAGGCTAACATGAATGGCTAACCCCAAACGTGGTAGAACCTTCCTTTTTCGGTTGAGGACTGATATGCTTAGCCAGCGTAGGAAGAAAGGCAAGTAGCCCCATTCTCAATAAAGGGATATTCCCCGTTGGTTACTAATTTATCAAGAAGGTTCACTATGTCAAGTCTCACAAGCAAGAATAAGAATAAAAGAAAAAGAAAGAGTTTGTGGTAGGAATTCTGGACCTCTCAACTGTAAAGTAGTCGCTTAGCTTTGAAGATCCCAGTCGGTCTCCTGTCCTGCCTTACATCGATGGATTTTCTGTCCTGCTACCGGCTAATCCCAAAAGGAGGAATAATGTTCCAAGAAAGTAGATGGATATGCTTTCCTTGGGAACCTAATAATGCAACCTACAAATAAGGGAAAACAACCACTTTTGGTCTTATTTTCGGAATCTTGTCCATTTTGGTCTCTTATGCCTCAAAAAAATATTAGTCCCTAATATTTATAAGATAAAATCATTTAGGACCTCTACAGAAAATTTGGTGGATCTTACTAGAATCCGTCACATGCATGGCATGTGTCAAGTTACAAATTTGGTAAATTTGGTATTTTTTCAGTGTTTTGATAGTAGAAGACATTGATAGTGTGTATAAAACTCGGTGAAGTCTATGCAACATAAATTACTAAACTGGCCCTTTGGTTGTTGTGTAACAATAGAAAAGTCTGCCCCCTCTCTCTGTTTTTCTTTGTCTTTTTTTTTAAATTATTGCAAAATTATATGTGGCATGGTTTGTAATAAGTTAGCTTGTTGAAAGTAATTTGTTGTTAATTTGAATAGTTTATAGAGGTAGAGACTTGGTTGACTTGCTAAGATTTGAGCCAATAATGGCACTTATGAATAATTTAGGTAGTTTGCAATCAAAGTTTCTTCACTGTAGTTACTGGTTTCCATCAACATTAATGTGAGTTTTTGGCGGCAATTTCAGAAGATAAATAATAAAACAAAAATAAATAAAACAGAGACACAGAATTCATGTAGTTAGGTCTAATTGACTTTATGTCCACAAGCAAAAAAGGAACAAAATTTCACTATAAAGAAGAGAGTATAAAAACTTAAGGAAACTGTTTTTAGATCCAAAAGCACATAATACTAAAACACAAAAGAGTCCAGAATATTTTTATTAAAAAAATAGCATTATCTTCTAGATTCAAGAGTCAGAGTTCACCATCTAACAGCATTAAAAGTGTGCCATCATCCAATCTGCAAATTCTTGTTTAACATGATGGTACCCTATTGATATTACTCGAGATAGCAAGCACCTTAGTCCAAGAATCAATTGCACCATAATCCTTCATAACCCAAACTTCACACGCTTCTGAGTTACCTTCAAACTTGATAACAAACATACAAAGGCTAGCTTCAAAAACTCTCACATATGCAAAAGCATTATCACAATTCCATCCATCATACCAAATTTCTCTATTGCAAATCAGAACAAATAATATTCCATCCATGGGTCCTTTTCTTCGATACCCAATGGAGCTTCCCATTCATGGATATACCAAGACTACT
Organism: Coffea eugenioides; assembly: GCF_003713205.1. Taxonomy (NCBI): domain Eukaryota; kingdom Viridiplantae; phylum Streptophyta; class Magnoliopsida; order Gentianales; family Rubiaceae; genus Coffea; species Coffea eugenioides. The sequence goes on from NC_040041.1 coordinate 9,872,028, forward strand.
ATCCCAACAAATATCACCTTGAAAATCTGCAGTCTTCCAAAATCCAGTCTTCATCCTATACATAAAAAGTACATGCCGTGCATTAGGATTTAGGACAAATCGGAAAGCATATAATAGCCACCACTTAGTAATCATCGTTAACTTCATTGTACCCAAAAGCATAGGCAACATATTAGCTATCCAAGTCGAGTTGAATACCTAAATTGGGAAATTTTTTGAATTTTCCAACGGAGGGATTCCACAATAAAAAGTTACATTCTCTAGCAGATAAAATCCTCGAGAACGAAGACTTTTTTGTGGCTGCAACACAAAGTAACCCGTCGAATTGCCCAAAACCGTAGCTAATTCATGGGAGTAGAGGTATCAAAATAAGTAATTTGGGCAGACTTGGGTGGGTTGAAATAGGTAATGGGTATAAGTGAGTCAGTTCATTTATACCTATTTAATTAGATGGGTATAAATAGGTATTTAAAAAAATGAGTTGGGTAACCCAGTTACCCATTTATAACCAATTTATTTTAACTTTTTGTATACTCATTTAAATTTATTTTTGCAAACTAAATTATCAATATATACCACCCTTTGCACTATACCTATTTATACCCCATTTATTTTAACTTTTTGTAAACTCATTTAAATTCATTTTTGCAAATTGATTATCAAAATATACCACCATTTGCACCCATCATTAGTTTTAGATATTTTACTTATAATGCTCAATAAGTCAAATTACCAATTTTTTTCCATCTGTGCTCTATGTCACAAAATTACATACTATTTAATAATTGAACAATCAGAATATAAAAACTTGAACCAAGTACTATGGAAGTTAACATAAAAACTTAATCCAAAAACTTTGAACCCTTAACATTTTTTTCATGTGTAAATTTAAAATTTCATTTTGGAAAGGGAGGAAAGGAGGTTAAAGCTTGTCATAAATTGATAATGTTGAAAAATGAGCAAGTTAATAAACTACAAGAAAATAAAATGATAAGATAACACCAAATAATAATAATGATATGAAACAAAAGTTGTTAGCATCATGATAAAATGAAGAATCTAAAAAAAAAAATCAAGTAGGATATCTATCTACGTCAAAAATGCATCAAATATTTGTTTAGGCTGAAAAATAAAATGTTCTACTATATACAAGGCTTTAGCAATATTAATGCATGAAAGTCTCCAACAATGAGTTCAATAATCAAACGTAAGTCTCAAATTTCTTCTAAATGGATGGGGGAAGAGAGAAGGTTTGGGAAAGATAATTCTAAATGGGTTAATTGGGTTTGATAGGTTACCCAATTATACTCATTTAATAAATGAGTATAATTGGGCAACTCATTTATACCCATATATAAAAATTTCAGATACATATATGCAACTATTCATGAGCAGGTACGAGTAAATTTAGTTAAATGAATTTGTTTGCCACCTGTATATGGGAGAATACCGGCGGGCGATGGTCAAGTTTGATTTAATTAGTATAGCCTCCTTTTCATTGAACAGAGAGTTAATAGAACAATGATTGGCAGAATATTGCTCGCCGGATTGCTCAATACCAATAGGCATTTGCTGTCCACAGATGCATGGTACCTGAAATGTGCTTTGGTAAAATTAGGACTCGATATTAACGAAAGCCATGATATTGAAATGCAGTTAAATCTCACAAGGGATTTAAGGGGAAGCCTTGTGAGAATTTCTTTGATGAGTTCACGGGGGATATGCTGCGTGATTGATAATGATGTACGAAAACCATGGATTGATGAAGCATAGTTGGAAGCAAATGGGCAATGATTTTGTCGCCAAGGCTTTTATTCCCTTTAATTATTGCTCAAGGTTTCTCCATTTCTTTTCTTGTAAGGTCTTACTAAACCATAAATTGAAGACACATATCTAAGAAAACCTAATTAACTAGAAGCCAAGAAACTTGAAGCAATGTTTTGAAAACCGGACCGGACCGGCCGGTTCGACCGGTTGAACCGCGAACCGGCCATGGCACCGGTCCGGTTCTATGCTCTGGTTGACTTTGCCAGAGAACCGGTCAAATCCGGTAAAAACCGGGAAAACCGGTGAACCGTGTTGAACCAGATTGAACCGGTTTTTGAGTTTTCCTTTTTTTTTTTTTTTTTTTTTTTTTTTTGCAAAATGCTTCTATCAAGATTCGAACTCAAAACCTTTGTAATAAAAGACCAATGTAGTAACCATTGCACCATCACATCTTATTTGCTTTTTTTGATAACTTATTTATATAAAACAAACATCTATATTTCATTTTTCCATTTTTCTTACAAAATCTCATCCTCTCATTACTCTTTCTTTTTAATCTTCAACTCTTTCTTTTCTCTCTCATCTTTTCTTTTGTCACTCCATTTTTAATCAAACCTCATTAGTTTTAATTTATTGATGTTTTCTTCTATCTTTTAATTTTGTTTTTACCCATTAAATTGGAAAAAGTTAAAAAAGAATTATTTTTCTTTAACCCAAATTATTTAATGCCACAACCACTCACTTTTATCTCATTTTTTGTTTCTTATCAAGTTTGCATTTCTATTTTCAATTCTCTTAATTTCTTTCGAACTCCAAACTTTCTTTTTTAAATTACAATCTTTAAATCTCAAAGACGTAAATTAAAATTTAAGTTCACAATATCAAATTCTCATAGATGTGAATTTGTATAATTTCAAAATATTGTGATATTTTTGGGTTGGATTTAAGATTTTTTTGGTAGATATAATTGAAATTGAGATGAAATTTATTTGTTTTAACTTATAATTTAAATAATTTATTTTTGAAAATCCAAATTATTCAAAAATAGTGAACTTTTCATCATATAAAGTTTTAAATTAGTCCATTGCATGTCTTATTTTGTGCATATATATATTTATATAAATTTTTTTAAAAAAATTCATTGAACCGAGGTCGAACCGGTCCGACCGATTGAACCTCGACCCTTTCACCTCACCGGTTCAATTGACGGTCCGGGTTTTAAAACATTGACTTGAAGATGAAGACCGAAGATTGAGTCTTGAAAATAGAAGGTGAGAATTTCGTGAGGTGGACATAGGTTCACATTATCACATAGGCTAATATATGATTCGTCATTGCAATGTCGTTTGACTATATATATATATATATATATGATTGGTCATTGAAGCTCATAAAAAAGAAGAAGATTCCTCATTGAATGCATGCACGTTTATTGGAAGAAGGAAAATAAATTACATTTTGCTATTGCCTGTATCAAATTTCCTGAAAATTGTGAAATTAGAATGGTGTAAAGATTTTCTTATATTACATTTTTATTTCTTATAAGACTTTCTTTATATTATCTTGGTCACAAAAATTTATATTTCAGGAGTTTGAAGTTATTTTGCAGTTGACAGAATTGAATTATAGATTGAAGTTTCTTATGTTTGTGACTTGAGTATATGCTCTATACTAGCATTATAAACCGTACGGGTTTATATTTTAAATCAAAAGAATACTACTATTTTGCTAAAAAATGTTATTTACTAAGCAAAACCTAAAAGTTCAATACTATCACTTTCTATTAAAATCTGTTATTTTATATACAAATATAGGGCAAAAATCACAGTCATGGAAATGTAATATATTCTTGTAATTGCCTATCAATTGCCACATTCTATATAAGTTTCGCTCTTCCGTCATGTTGCACCCTAAGTTTTCAATATATTCTTGAATTACTTACGAACAACAATTAAATTTTGGCAATATTGTTTCGAAATATATTTGTTAATATCTTCAGTAAAAATATTCAAAAAAGAACTAACACAAATAAAAAAAAAATGAAACATTTAAAGAAGCATCCAAAATATACACCAAACACACATGGGAGAAAGACACGAAAATCTGGCTTTTCCTCTCATGGAAGGAGCCCTTTCACTAGGTTTCATTTCGTTTGTAAGAATACAATTTTCTCCTCAAGCTTTCTTGTGAGAGATTCTTCTCTTCTATTATTTCATAATGAGAGTCTCTTCTCTTTTAGATTCTTCCAATGATAATTTTCACCTTTCATTGAATTTCCTTATGAGAGTTTTTCTTTATATACATTTTTGTCATTTTCTTGTGAGATTTGAGATTTCGTTAGATTTGATTTCTTAGATCTAGAATTCCTCCATCTCTTATGAAACTTCTCTTTGCAATTGGAATGGTTTTTCATTGTTGGAAAACATATGCACATATCTACGGGTTGCTGTGATTTAATTGGATAGAAGATATTTTGGAGCTTTAATCTTGCTCTCATCTTTATTGATTTTTTAAGTCTCTCGTATCTATAGATGCTTAGACATCTTTGTCTCTATTGCATGGTTGATGTATTTCTATTATTAATGCATATTTATAGTACTAAAATTGGGTTTTTTTTATTTCTTTGTAGGAAAATGACGGGACTTTTATATCAATGCAAGTTTAAATCCTATTTTATACCTGTTGACTGCAAGTATACATGCCGAAATTGTAATGTAGGGTATGTATCGGGTCGATCTCACGAGGAGCAAATTAAACAAGTACTAAGCCCTTATTTTTCTCTATTATTTAGACTCACAATATATTTGAGCAGAGAAAGTATATTGCTAAAATCTACAAATTTGATATACAAATATAATTTAACAAATGCTAAATGCAAATGGAGAACTTTCACTTAAGGAAGATTCTAGGGATGTAGATTCCACTTATGGCATAAACAACACAAATGAATGGATTTACTTCTTGTTATTATTCTTGTTTAACCAGAGATTCATTTTCAAAATTACCAAGTCTCATTTTCATGATGAAATGGCTTAGAGCAATATAGTTTTCCCTATTTTCATGGTGAAATAATACTAATACTCTGTTTTCTTTCATGAAATGCTAAATAATCCACTTAAGTGTATCTCTATTTTCATGAACATATAACTTAAGCTCTACTCATGTTTTTCCATTGCTACTACCAATTCTCATTGAACAATAACAACTATAAACATGCTATTGGTGATCAATCAATAACAAGTACTCACAGCTACACAAGTAAACAAGTTAATACAAGATATAACAAGTGTAAATCACATTCAATTCATATTATTTAGCCATAAGTTTCATCTACTCCCTAGATAAAGAAAATTAGCTACTCATGAATGATTTAACAATCAAACTCATAAGTTTATTAATGTAAAACATCATAAAGTACAAGTACAAGAAAGATAAAAGAAAGCTTAGCCAATTGAAGGTGAAACTCTCCAATTCCTGCTATGCTCTTGCACAATATGATTACAAGTGAAAACTCCAAAAATGCTTCTCCAAGAACTCTTAGCTAAAGAGAAAAATGTTACAAGAAAGGAAAACTAGCTACGAATGGTAATGTCCTGCTTCCCCCCTGTGTTTCTGCATAAAAGGTGGTAGAAAGTCTATTTTCCCACTTCATAATTTCCTCCACTCAGATTTTGTAAAAAGAAGTCAAAGATATGATGTTTCCTTTTTGTCTACAACTCATTTGGTCTTCTCTTTTGTTGCAGAAGCATGTGCCACCGATTTCTGTCCCTCAAAATAGTTGGAAAAGTTGTGAGAAAGGTAAAGAAAAACGGCTGTGCCACTTGCTGAGGAGAGAGACAGATCTGAGTTTCGGATCCGAGAAGTGAAACTGGATCCGAGGACTTCCATTGATGGATCCGAGGTTGGATCGTTTGACCTCGAATACACTCCTTCAGAAGTACAGACGAGGGCTCGAATCCCTCTTGTTCACACGGATCCGTGTTGATCAAATTTCCAGTTTTTCACTTCTTTCCTTTTTCTACATTTTTGCTCCCAATTTCTTTTGTACTTTGTCCTCTGGATGATCCTTACATTTCTTTCAGTTTCGTGCATGAATTTTATACATCAATAACCTTCACAATTTTACAAAATTAACGCATTAATCCACTCATTTATCAAGTTTTGAACACTTAAACAATATTTAAGCAATTATCACCAAAAGAGTTCAAATATGGCTTTAATCTTCTCAAAACATACCAAAAGTTCATGCCAAATTTGTACAAAATGTACATTAAATATTCACTTATCAAATTCCCCCACACTTGAATCTTTGCTTGTCCTCAAGCAATTTTACACAAAACTTACTTCAATGATTCAATAGATAAAATAATATACGTACTTTTGTCAAATTTCATTCCTCAAAAATCTAGAAACCAATCATTATGCCATTTCTCATATTACACTAAATACTCATAATATTCAATTAAATAAAAATAATTATGCCTTAATTTCAACAAATTCAAATCAATCTCTCATTCTATCCTAATTCCACAAATAAGTAAATCACATAGTCAATTTCATGGCCTTCCTCATCCAAAAACTTAACAATTTAGAGGGATTTATTCACATTTCATTTTATTCAAATAGTGAAAATGCCTTTTTACGCGAAAATCAACACTTTTGGGTGAAAATTTCCGATTACTCAACATTTCACTTATTCAAATTGCTAAGCATACTCTTAATTCCAATACCTTTTTACGCGAATGTCGACATCTGTAAATGCCAACCCCCGGTTACTCAGTATGTGAATCATTGGAGTAGAAAATTAATAATATATATATTTTTCTTCTTTTTTTTTTAGCAGACATATAATTTCTTTTCCCTCTAACATAATTAAAGGAAGAATTTGGCCTTGTCTTGACTATATCAATTACTTACTTATAAAATTAAGTAAAAATGAGAAATATCATTAATCATGCAAAATTCTAAGCATAATTTTTCTTATTTAACCAAATATATTTTCTAAAATATAAAAATCCTAATTGCATAATAATTCATTTCAAACCAAATAAGGACTAAACTTTTCCAAAATACATATAATATTTTATCCAATGGAAGAATTAGACACTTAAAATTTGAACATTTTGGCCATTTGATTGAAGAATTGCAATGAAATATTGGAAAATATTTTAGAAAAATTTTGACAGAGTTGCCCCATAAAAATGGACAAAACTCCCTGCCAATAACCTCAATTTCACAAAAATTATCCTCATGACAATATTTCCAAATATAATTCCAACATTTCTAAGTCATAAACAACTAAAATCATGCATTTTAAGACACAATCACCCATAAGATAAAGTAATCCCTCCCCCATACTTAAAATCTACAATGTCCTCATTGTAGAGGAAGGTAAAAGAAACTAAAACTTCCCTCAAAATAGGTGGTGATGCAATTTGAAACCATTAATCCTCAGGATCATCTAAATTCTGTCCAAAATGAAACAAAAGGTACGAAACATCATAAGTAGCACAAGATAATCCAATGAGAAAACTACAAAGTTTAAATCGAATACAAGAAAAAGAACAATAAAAGATTGAATTGACTTAAGGTCTTCATGACTGCTCGGAACGAGGGTCTACTGCCTCCTCGGCTCCCTGAGGACCATGTGAGGTACCAATATGACCCTCCTCCTGCTGAGGTGTCGGAGTAGGTGACCGGCGGATGTTGAAGTGATCTTCCATCGCCCGAAGACGACGATCATGCCTGTCTAGTTGCTCCGTCATCCGTCGCTCCGTCTGATCGATACGCTCGACGACTCGTGCCTCCATACAGCAAATGGCATTGAGGAGCTCTTGCCACTTGGATCGCTGCGGAGGTGGTGGTCGTGGAACGGGAGGAGGAAGAGTCTGCTGCGCCTCCACCTCTTGAGTGTCAGCCTGTGGTTCAGTGTGAGGTGGATCCTGAGTGGAAGTCGAAGCTTCACCGGTGTCCCGAATCAAAGCAGCTCCAAAATCCGTAGGGATACTCAAAGATTTGAATATCGAGACACTGACCTCCTCGGCGGACCTAGTGACAATGGCTCGCTCGGTTCCAAGAGGAACCTTGAGCTTCTCAAACAGAAGAGAGAGCAGTCGAGGGAATCCAAAGCAGGTTTCGCCAGCGCTCATTCGAGCGGTAGTCCGCATATAACTGATGATGATGCTGGGTAGAGGAATACCGGTCAACTGCGCACCCACACCATGCATCATCTTATCCAAGAAGTAGAGATCACTATTGCAGAGCTCCCGTTTTCCACTTCTTTTTGATACCACATTGAAGGCGAAGAGATAGAAGATCAAGTGGTACCTAGGCTCGAAGGAGTCGGCATATACGGTGAGCTTCTTTGAACTTCCTCGCTCACGGTATTGTCCCTTTAAGCGTGCTACCGCTTCTCCCACTTGCCAAGGGTCACGTGCCTTGAATTCCTTGGTCAACGTGACATCAACTCCTTCGTCTTTGAGTTTGACGAATTTTCTCAATGTATCCCGATTAAGAGCCACTCTCTTGCCTCGAACCCAGGAAACGATGAGGTTGCCACTGTGACTCTGTTTGTTTTCCACATTGGCATAGAACTCCCGGACCAGATTGGGGTAATAATGCTTCAGCAAAGTCAGGATAGTTTCCCATCCAAGTCGTTTGAATGCCGTGGAAATTTTGTAATGATCGTCCACCTCCGGTGCCAGATGCTTCTCAATTATGATCTCCTTGTCCAATCCGGCTTCATACCACTGTTGGTTTTCAAGCGAAGTGAATCGCATGGTATCATAGTCCGGAACTGGCTCATCATGGCTCGTAGAAGCTCTCTTACGTCTTGAGCATGGAGGTGACTCAGGTGAAGGAGATTCCTTCACTGGTGACTCCTCAGGTGAAGGAGTCCGTTCCTCACTCGAGGAAGGAGTAGGAGTACGAATGCGAGCCCTCCTTGTGCGAGTCATAGTTCCTATACAAAAACAAGATGAACATTCATTAGAAATCATAGAAACTTGCTCACATATGTTGAATAAGAATTTAAGAAAATTTCGGCAGAGTTTTCCCTTGAAAAAGGGCTAAACTCTCTGCCAACAATTACCCAAATTCAAGCAAATAAACTTCTTAACACATTGTCAAATCCACTTTTACCAATTAGAAGATCTATTTCCAATAAGAATATCAATCTCCACATAATAAATCCAAAAGTTTGAGAATTAAAGCCATTTGCAAACATATAATATAATTTCAAAGTAAAATGGCTTATCAAAGACGATTTGCTATAAGGTTAAGCCTTAAACGTCAAATGAACACAACAACTCGTTATGCAGTACCAACAATATCCTTAATGCAAACAACTCTCAACTTTTGGTTATTTTCGTCAAAGCAAGACATGACAATCTGCTACACTTTATCATCAATGTGCATAAAAATAAGCTTCAAATCTGCCACAATATTTTCAATTGAATATACTCTTTTACCCAATGGAATTTGCTGTATCAATCGCATATCATTTTCAATTCGTACAACAGTTACTTATAACTCCTCAGAACAAGTTCATATATTCAATGAAAGCAAACAATCACAAGTTTAAATTACTGAAATGCTCAAGCCCAAAAATTGAGAGAAAAAAAATCTCAAAAATATCACTAAGTCTACAATTCACTCAATACTAAGCATAAAAATAATTGTAACAGCTTATTTTAGCACAATGTATCACAATTTTATCAAGAAATTTCAACAATTAATCTATTAGCAAAATATGCTGAAAAACTAAAAAAATGCAAAAATAGGAGATATAAAATGTCAAAGAAATTCGCAATTGAAGGTGAAGCTCTCAAATTCCTGTTATGCTCTTGCACAATATGATTACAAGTGAAAACTCCAAAAATGCTTCTCCAAGAACTCTTAGCTAGAGAGAAAAATGTTACAAGAAAGGAAAACTAGCTACGAATGGTAATGTCCTGCTTCCCCCCTGTGTTTCTGCATAAAAGGTGGTAGAAAGTCTATTTTCCCACTTCGTAATTTCCTCCACTCAGATTTTGTAAAAAGAAGTCAAAGATATGATGTTTCCTTTTTGTCTACAACTCATTTGGTCTTCTCTTTTGTTGCAGAAGCATGTGCCACCGATTTCTGTCCCTCAAAATAGCTGAAAAAGTTGTGAGAAAGGTAAAGAAAAACGACTGTGCCACTTGCTGAGGAGAGAGACAGATTCGAGTCTCGAATCCGAGGGGTGAAACTGGATCCGAGCTCGGATCTTCAGGATCCGAGGACTTCCATTGATGGATCCGAGGTCGGATCGTTTGACCTCGGATACACTCCTCCAGAAGTACAGACGAGGGCTCGGATCCCTCTTGTTCACACGGATTCGAGCTCGGATCCGTGTTGATCAAATTTCCATTTTTGCACTTTTTTCCTTTTTCTACATTTTTGCTTCCAATTTCTTTTGTACTTTGTCCTCTGGATGATCCTTACATTTCTTTCAACTTCGTGCATGAATTTCATACATCAATAACCTTCATAATTTCACAAAATTAACGCATTAATCCACTCATTTATCAAGTTTTGAACTCTGAAACAATATTTAAGGAATTATCACCAAAAGAGTTCAAATATGACTTTAATCTTTTCAAAACATACCAAAAGTTCATACCAAATTTGTACAAAATGTACGTTAAATATTCACTTATCAGAAAAAAAGATAAAGAAAAGGGCAATTAGCTCCTATTTGATAACTTAATTCAGCACTTAAACTTAATATATTCAGATCTTAACATATTTTGATACGTTTGATAACAAAAAAAAATTAAACATCTAAATTAATTAAATGACACTGAATTTTTTTGGCAAAAATTGCTCGAAAAAATAAGTGATAAATTATTCATTTATCACTTAACTTATTACTTAATGTGCTATATAATCAAATGTATCAAATTTAGTATTTAACAATTCAATAACTTTTCAAACTTTAGTTTTATCAAACGCATCCTTAGGTCCCGTTTGGAGTTACGGTGCTTTGGTAAAAAAACACTTTTAAGTACTAAAAGTACTTTTAAATTATTTGGTGAAAATCATCCCATAAAATTAGGAGTATAGATTTTGGTTTAAAAGTACTTTTAATAAAACATCAAAGTTAATCATTTTATCCTACATTATGAACCAAATAAAGAGAAAATACTTTTAAAAATTTTCAAATTTCATATTATCCCATATAATAAGTACTTATGAAAATATGTTTCCAAATAATATATTTAAAATCACTTAAGTAATTAATAAGTATTTTTATTAAAAACTCTACTATGTAAGTACTTTTCAATAAGCTACCACAGCCCAAACAGGCCCTTAGTCTTATAAGTAGTACTTTAATTCCCTATCAACACCTTGAGTAAGTGGGTATCTTTGGGAATTCATACCGAAGTTGCTTTACTTGGCTGCTGAATTTTTTTTTTTTTGAAAGACGGAGCTGTTGCGTCTAAACTTTGGTGCAACTGTTTTACTATTTTTTCCCTAGCATGTCTAAATTACCCTTCAATTGTCAGTGTGATGTTGTACTTTGGCTACGGTATTTTATCATTTTTGACTATTTCTACCAAAATTTTGCTGTAATTTTCTTTCTTCTTTGTCTAATTTTACAATAAAATGCCCTCTTTGCGAACTTCTACAACGAAGCCAAGGATTGCTAATTGCATGTTGCATATTTATTATGGGTTTTGCGTTGGTATTGTCCTCTATTATGATTAGAGATGTTCACACTTCAAGAAAAATTGATTATCAGTCAATCGAATTAGATTGAAAATTGGATATCGGTAAAATAGAATTCAAGAAAACCAATTAAGATCTAATCTTAAAATTTGGTAAAATCATTTGGGAATGTATGTTGAAATTCGATTCCTGAATTTTTTATTGCCAACCGAATTACCAAATTTCATAATTTAATTAAACATTTCTTATATTTCATGCCTACTAATATATCATATTACGTATTAATGTATTAGTCAATAGTGTTATAAGTTATAATTTATGCTTATAAACTACTATGTGACCTTAAAAGCACATTAATTAACATATTAATAACTTTTATATTTTTAATTACGTATTAAATACACTTAATTAATCTAGATTAGAAAACCAATCTAAAACTTTGGAATTTTCATCGAAATACAGACTATCTGGCTGAAATTCAATCATCTAATAAATGTTTGGACGGTAATAAGATGTTAACCTTGTTTTAAAAAATTGAAATTTTTTTTTTGTTTTACCAAATTACCGAACATCAGCCAATGAACACCCCTAGTTATGATGACTGATCTTTGTCATGCCAATTATTAATCTTGTGAAGATGCCATTTAGTAGAATTTTGAACTTTTCACTTGACCACTTTTACCAAGTTGATTAATTATTGGCAACTACTAAATTCAGTTCGTTAACCTCAAAAATTTGGAAGAATACGCAAGTGATCGATATAGGACGTATCATAACAGCAGTTCATGGAATCAAACATTGAATATTCCTAAATTTTTTTTGTGCGCAGCTATAGTTTCATTCAAAGCATATGTCGAGTTAAGGTTTTAGCTTCTAATCTTAGTGTTGAAATCCAGTGAACTTGAGCCTCACTCCAATTCAAGGTATGGGTTTCATGCTAATCAGTTTGGCTGGATTCTCATTCTTTCTATGTGTTGGATCCATTTTAGGTATTTATGTTCTTCAGCTGACTGGAATAATGAGCAATTTGGATTTTGATATGCATGCTTTCGCATGGTAATTTATTAGAGTTACCCATTGTTTGCTCCGGATCTTCTATCCAATCTCCTTGTCCAAGTTTCCTGTCTATTTTGATACTACATGCTTCTTATTAAAACTCACACGCAGACGTTCAATTGTCAAACATAGCCAAAGCTTTAGGAGTCCAAAGTCAAGTCGATCATTCTGAGTCAGAATTTCTCCATTGTTAAGGCAGAAACAAGGAATACAAAATCCATTAGAAGCCATCATCATCAAATCTATACGATCAAGTCTATATATATTCTCTGAACAAGATTTCAGAATCTCTTGATATCATTCTTTGTTCTTAGGCTTCAAAACTACGAATCAGAAAATAATCAATCCCAGAACACAACCAAGGCAGGCTGTGCGTATTCAAACCATATATTTGATCTTACTACTAGTTTTACAAGTCTTACCGGAAGATAAGTATGCTTAAACACTTTTGACAAATACATTTTTTTTTTGGACCATAGGCAATTTAGTAGATGTACAAACTATAGTTTACCATGAAAGAAAGAGGATGCAAATTCCCCTAATCCCCTTAACCTTCTGTGGAAAAAGTGGTAATGTTAGTTCTTCTAATCAGGGTTTATCATATAATCTTACTAAATCTTGTTGTTGGATGGTTGGAAGACACAATTTTATTAAATCTTGTTGGTGGATTGTTAAAAGAAAAATGCAGGAATGGATTTGCTCGATGAAAGTCAAAAGATGAGGGAGATAAAGTTTAAGGGCCGCTCAAGATAGTTTATGATAGAAACTAGGTCGTATTGAATCAGATCGGATGGAGAATTTAGCCAGAGAGAGTGGACAGATGATCCGAAGCCCCCATTGTTATGATGCTCTTGGTAATTTACTTTTGTTTTTTTATCAACTCTTTTTAGACTTTTTTCCCATCAAAGATTTTTTTTTCTAAATTCGTTTTTTTTCCCACCTCTATGGTATATGTAGCATTTTGGCTTGCTGTAAAGTGGTAAGAAAACGTAGTAAAGGTGTATGATGTATTTGCAAGAGAAGGCTTATAAAGGGAAGCATTTTTTACAACATGGAATTCTTTTGTTATAATATTTGTTGATTCATATAAATTAATATTAGAACTTCTTTTCTTCATTTCCTCCATTACTTGATTGCTAGTGTTTATTCTGTTTAGTGGCAAGTTAATGGGCAATTACAGAATTTAAAATTTTGATCAACTTTAGGGCCTTTAGGCTTGAAGATTCTATTACTAATTTGCTAGCAACAAAAAATCCGAACAAAAAGATAGACAAATTGTCATCCCAAATGAGTTCATATTTCTCCGTATGTGGTTGTGGGGCAACACAAGAGGTGATTAATTTAGTTGAGTTGATGATGAACCTCTTGAAAAATTTTGGCAAGTAATTAATACCTTGAAGAATTTCACAAGTCGAATTTGAGGAAGCCAATGGATTTTTTTTTAAGAAACTGTGTTTCAATACAGATGTTATGTAAATTGTGTTTCAATACAAGTCGAATTACTTCTTTTTTTTTTTTTCTTTTGTTTGCGTCAAATTGGAGCTGGGTAATGGTTGACGTTTTGCTGCAACTCACACTCCATCGCATTTGTTATTGCTAGCTGCAAACTTCAGAATTTGAACAACCTAAGGGTAGTAATGGAACTAAAATATTATCTCCCTTGTGGTACGCACTTTTTAACGTTGTTTTTCTCCAAAGGGACTAACATGTTATAAAATATGTCAATTTAAGGGAGATGGGTGAGATTTTGAAAACTTCAAAAGTGCTAGTGAAATTATGAAAAATCTTTGGGAAGGTTTATGATATTATCCATTGTTTTAGTTGAAATATTAGGAACTATTTTGGTAGACACTAGCCAAACATTGGCAACCAAAATTACATTTCTTCCATTTTTTAATGTCTAACTTCATTTTTATTTTTTCCTTCACCAAATAAAAGAACCAAACTCAGCCCCCGAGTCTGCTGTACAGGCACCTTATTGCGGTAGGCAAACAACAGCTAACTTGTTCTGAATAATATGAATGGTAGCAAATGCAGAAGGCAGGGTAAAAAAATGAAGTTTGTTCTTTGCAAAGAGGAACAGAAACTGCTATAAAAGAAAAAACTGCTATTCTAGAGTCAATACAAGTGGGTTGGTTTGCACATCTGCTAGCTATAAAAGAAAATTATAGCAAGTCTGAGGATCTGCCGTCCTTGTCCTAACTTGGGTTTTTTTTGTATTTTTTTTTAATTTTTCCACACCTTTTAATCAATGTTTTAAAACTCAGACCGGTAAGTAAATCCGTGAGATGGTTTGATCGCGATTTAACTGGTCTGATCGATTCAACTTTGGTTCAATAATTTTTTAAAAAAAAATAAAATAGATAAAAATATGTGCACAGGATAAGCAATCCCATAGACTAATTTAAGACATTACCTGATAAAAATGTAAATATTTACAAAAAACTTGGAACTTCATTGATAAATTTTAGTGTTAGTCTTTAGAGTTCAAAAAAACTATTCCTTTTTCTCTTTTTTCCTATTTAATTGACAGAAGCATAAACCATTAGCTTACGGTTCATACGGTTTCAACTGATTCTTAGACCTAGTCAACCCAAAGTATAAATTGGATCGGAGCCGTGGGTGTGCAGTCCAACCAATTGAACCGGCAAGTTGAATCCGATTTTCAAAACATTGCTTTCAATACACTAGCTCCTGAAAGTGAAACCGACTAAAGCCTAAATTTCGAACTGCTAGAAGCCTAAAAGGCTAAAACCCAAATAGGCCTTTCAATGGATTGGAATTAAAATTTCTGAACCTGAATCCATTTTAATGTACTAGATCGGATCTGACCCGTATACCCAACGGGTCTTGTTCTTAAGATTCTGAAATCGGATCTGACGGGTCTCGGATCGGATCGGGTCCGAGTCTACATGGAAAGAAAAGACCCAGCATGTATCTGTACATGATAAAAATTTCAAGTCTGCAAAACGACAAGAAAAAGAAATACACGACAAATATGTGATATATAAATTTAGAAAACTATGTGGGTACAATCTCTGGAATCTTCTCGAACTTATAGAGAGATTCCTTCAATTCTTCTCCTCGAACGCCAATCCAAGGGCCTCGCAGCTTGTTCTTGGATCAACCACCGATTCTTTCAAATCTTGATATGGAAGATTTGAAGGACTTGAAAATATTTGAAGGCTCAAGCCTTGATATGCGGAAGACTTGAGGAGCTTAGAGACCCAGACCTTCGTAGCTTGAAGCTTCAATACTTGAGTGTATGAGATGCCTCTTGATGTCTCTGTATCTCTGTGTGTGTTGATTTTGTAGAAAGACCCCTATTTATAGTTGTAGCAGGAGGTAGAGGTTGAAAACATGTACACCACTCTACTTGCCTTGCAAGACGTACAGTCATATTAGAACTGTGCCAGTTAAATATTATCTCTTCATTTTATATTTATTAATAAAGAGATAAGTAATTTTCCGATTGGCCAAGCTTATGGGGACAAGTGACGTGGCGCCGTTTGATTGGACAAACCATTGCAGTATATAAGAGATATATATGGATCAAATGACTCTAAATATTATCTCTTTAATAAGAAATAAATATTTAAATATCTATCCAATAGACATGTGATATGATATGATTTGGTTGGTGGAGATATCCCAGCAATTTGAATTGATTTGGAACACCTCAACTTGACACGTGGAGAAATATAATTGGCCATTTAATAACCAAATTTTTCAAGTGTACATGACATATGGCAATATCCGATTGGATAGAAATAAGCCACCAACAATAATTTATAGACCAATGATAATTTTAAGAATTAATTAAAATTTCATTGTCTACAAATGCCCCCTCGAAACTTGTTCGCGAATGTTGAAGATTGAAGCGAGATTTGAACGGGCAAGTTTCGACATTTTTTTTTAATTTGAGCACCATGGGGATATTAATTTTCAAATGAGTCCATAAATAGACTAAACTTGGAGCTTTAGTGGCTTAGTGATCTTCAAATAAAGTCCAATGATTTAGTGGCTCCAAACTCGACGTGAAATACCACCAATGTATCCCTTAATGATCTCAATTTCCAATCAATACCACCAATCAATTTCCAATGTGAAATACCACCAATTAATCCCGAGGCCGGATTACTCCAATTTGAAGCCTTACAATAAAGTGCGTGAATGGACTTTGCTCTTTGCAATGTCATGGCTTTGAACCGGACACAGGGTGGCCATGTGGGGCCCAACAATCCATGCAACGTTTTTAGTGATATCAATCCCAGAGTCAAAACATGCCAAAGCTTCAAGTCCACCGTGCATCATCAGACAAGCTTCGGTTGCTTCAATTTCCAACATGACTCTCTCATGGCCCACAAGACTTTTCCTATATCAACCATGATTGATCAATCCCAAAGCCAATTTAGAATTTTAGACGGTAGCAAACTACTTGGCCGACAGCTTCTAACAAATCCGTTTTGGCTCAGCAAGGCCATTCCAACAAGGAATCGACTTCCTTCCCAAATTCTCACGGAGGAAGACTTCTTTTGGCTCGGATTCGCATCAAATTTCCCCTATAAATAACCATGCCTAGCTCACAAATTCTTGAACGAGTTTTATTTCTCTCCTCAGCCGCATCATCAAATTGCCGCTGCCGCCAGAGCCAGTCATCATCCGTTGGAAAAAAAAAATCCTTCGCTTGCCAGGTACTTGCGGCTTCATCATTTTTTTTTTTACTTGCAATATTCAATTATTACAAGAAGCTTTAGTCAATTGAGATGCTTAAAGCCCCCACGACTTTACCAAATAAATTCTCAAAATATTATTTGAGAATGAAGCTCGGGTCTCGACTGGCAAATTAAAATTGACCGAATGGAGATTGGCTCGAAATATTATTTGAGGTGTCTTTTAAATATTATTCGAAATCATGTATGCCTTTTAAATGTTATTTGAGAATGAAGGTTGGCTCAAAATATTATCTCTGAGCTACTCCTTATGGTTGGAAATTTGATATCAATTTTCGCACCAGTCGTTTTGCATCCCAAATATTACTGCCATGCATGATTTCGATCTCAGTTTTATTAACTTGCTTCTTCATAGAAAACCAAAACCGTGCTTGGAGGGGAATTTGAAGCAATTTCAGGGACTTGGGAAAGGCTCAACCGAACAGGTAATTTAGTTACCAAAATTTTGTAAGGAATTCCCTTCACCATCTAATATTTTCTTTTTCAAAATTTCAGCAAATATGCAAATTAAGGACTACACCACGCCATTGCCACATATTTCATTGACGGACGAATGGGGTGGACCTCAATCAAAGAGCTTGTCACTACATGTTCATAAACCAGCAATCGGCACGTTCGCTGAATCTTTTATACCTCTTGAAGGATGCTTTCATCTTGAAGATTGGACTAGCAAGTGGACTAAGGAAGGGGTGGCACCGTCGACCTTCTCCACTACGTCGAGGGAAGAAGAAGTGGTCGTATTAAACTCGTCACTTCACAATGGAGATCCAGAAATAGCCAAATTCACGCTTCCGTTCGTGGGATTCAATATCGATAAAACTACGTGGAAGATCCCTTCTTCTTTCTTTGGCGAGGCCTGCTTCACCTCTCATTATTGGGAGTGGGTTGAGGACGTCCTTGGAAGATACAAAGAAGTGCTCACACGTTCCGGCATATTTGAAGCTGTCTACGTGTCGAGATACTCCTACGACCGCTGTGAGAATATCTTGCGAGCCTTCTTCAAATATTGGTGCCCTTCGACAAACACACTCCACATGCCCGTTAGGGGATTGTCCATCACGCTTTGGGACCTTTATCGACTTGGTGGCTTTTCGATCGATGGCTCGTTCTTTGATGAGCTTGTTCCTTCGGCGCAGGAGATTCTTACTCGTGACAAAGAAGGGAAGCCACTTATCCCTGAGAGTTGCAGGCATCTTTTTTCGGCTTACTACCACCTTTGGACGAATGACCAAGGGGTATGGATGAAGGACTGGATTCGCTTCTGGTTCAAAGAAGAGACTAGGTATAGGGCTCCTCCGAATAGGGCGAATAGAAGAAAAACCACGTCTAAACCGAAAATGACCTATAATCCCTCTGGAAGCGTAGAGCCATACGACCTTGCTGATACGAAGGACTTCAACGTCCCTTTCGACACACTGGACATTCCAGGGTATTTAAGAAAGGAAACCTATATTGCGGCATTCATAGCGTGTTAGATTTGTAAGTTCCTTTTGCCAAGCAAAAAGGTCGATCGTATTCGCCCAAGTGTCTTCAAGGTTGCATGCTTAATGGCCACAGGGAAAAGATTTTGCCTTGCAATTCCCGTTCTTGCGAGCATATATCATGAGTTGAGGGAGATCGTCCACGCCCCTAACCTTGGAGAATGTGGGGTAACTTTTCCAATCCATTACGTCTATACTTGGATTGGCCAATACTTTGACGTATATCACGAGAATAATCAAGTGAGTAGCCACCATGCGCGCATGGCGAGATTTAGCGGTGAGAAGATGACAACATTTTACGGTAAATCAGAAGCTGAGGAAATCTTCAAAGCAGTGAACCCTCTGATGCTTCCCAAACTGTGCTGGACTGAGAATGAAGAAAAAGTGTTGATCGACGATGGATCCTTATCATTAAGACTCACGAGTTACTTCATTAGTCAACGCTCTTGTCATTTAACTCTACGTAAGGACAATACTTTCATTATTGAAAAGTATAATCTTTGCAGGTTTAGCAAACAATTTGGCTTTTGTCAGGTCATTCCCAACAACTTGAAAGAAATCACTCACACTTATACTTTGGGTGAGGCTATTCAACTATGGGATTTCTCAGTTCGCACGCAGACGCGATCACGGATGACTATACCCACGCACAGGAAACATCCGTTGATCACAAAAGACTATGACGTCTGGTGGTCGACTCGGTCAAATAGTGTCTCTTCAACTTTCTTTAAATTCACCGTTAAGATCTCTCAGCAATCATCGAAGAAGGGTAAGGTTACCTCCGCCAACGAGTCAGTGCATCATAATGGACCTATAGAGATTGTAACGGGTCTTACCTTATCCACCTTGCGGAAGAACAAAGTTACTAGCAGTCCCTCACAAACATTGTCACAAAAAATAAGTCTTCCAAGCACTCTCAACAGGCCATCAAAAAGGTGCAACCAGTAATTCCAGCAAAGAAGACACCGCCCAAAGTTTCAAAATCCTTATCGGTAACTCACACAGAAGAAAATGTCGAAATCGAAATGGTGGACGATCGTGATTCTATCGAGACTATAGAAAAGGAAGGGACTCAGGTTCAGAGCATCGGATCTGCCCAAGGAGGAACCCATTTATTGGCAAGCAGCAGTAGCAGCCAGGACCGTTATTGGAACCGATCAAAGAAGAGGACATCTTCTAATTTGGAGGAGGTTTCCTTTTCACCACCTTCGGTTGGAGTATCACCACTTAAGGTAATCATCTATATATATATACATATACATATATATATATTAAACTTTTGTAACCTTTTCCCATTTTCCTTTCTTTTTTTCTTCTTGTAAAAAAAAAAAAAATTTGTAATCCCATTTTCTTTTTTTTTCTTCAGCCCCTGTTTCTTGAATTTCGTCAAGAAAATGTTGGTAACAATTCACCACCCGAATTCGAAGTTGATGATATAATTTCAAACAACAAAAGTTACGAAATAGCTATCAGTACTGCAAAATAATTTGCCCCCAGTGGAGGTACCTCATCAATGTGTAAGAAGGAGTTAACTGGTTCGCACGAGACCCGAAAGAGACCTAAACCAGCACTGGTTTCAGAATTTCACGGGTAAAAATTGATTCAAGCTCATCGAAGGAGATACTTGCAGAGTTTGTGGATGGATTTTCGCGGGCAGATTCTTGACACTCCTATTGAGCAGATCTCTTCTTTAAAAGAGTGCGTAGAGGAAATTATTGCGGAAATCACAAGAACGAATCCTACCAATGGTCTCCCTTTAAAGGACTTCTTGATAGAATTGTTTGCCAAGGCGGAGGCATATGATATTTTGGCATCTTCATCATGGAAAAAGATGAGTAAAGAAGCACATGCAGAACTCCTTTCCAAAGTGACCGCCCAACTCGGGAGAGCTAAGGCGAAGGAAAAAGATCTAACTTGTCATCTACAAAGTCTTGAAGAAAAGTTGCAGTCCATCGAAGACAGGAAGAAAGTGTTGCAACAGGAACTTATCAATTTGGAGAAACAAGGCCTGGAAATCAGCTCAACTATCGATCAAAAGCATGAAACTTTTGAAGAGATCCGAACTGAAATAACCCGAGCACATGATGAGCTCTCTTCTATTGAAAGTACCGGCATCTTGACTGATGACGCAGTGAAGGAACTTGAAAACATGAAGTCTGCACTGGAATCATGTAAAATAGTTGTAATGGATTACAAATTTGACATTTAGACTTTTCACCATGTCTTTTTCCTGAACTTTTTCCTTCTTTTTTTTCATGTAATGAAATTTTTTTCATGAATAATAAAATGCTTTTCATTTCTTATCTCTTGTTTTCATTCATTTTTTTTAAGAGAAGAGAACTTCTAACTTTAGCATTTTATCGTCAAAAGAAATAGAAGAGACCTTTTTTTTTTTACAAGGGAAAAGGGTTTGATTTAGGAGGTGTAACTGAACTTAGAAGTTGCCCTCCAAGCTGCCTACGTATCCCAACAAGAGAATCAAATCACACGTAGTTCCTGCCGTTCACATTTTAACCTCATGTGGGTCAGGAGTATCTATTTGTTTACCACCTTAGACTTGGTGGAATGTTTTAGCAATTTAACTACATACTACACTATTGGTGGTTGCTATCCACAGTTTTAGCTCATGCGGGTCAGGAGCATGGCGCGGTTCCGATTACGCATAGTACCTTTTTAGGTACTTGCCATTGCTGGGGCCAACCTTTAATCCATCTTCAGCAACTAACTTGTATGAGCCATTTATATACACTTCTCGAACAACATATGGACCATCCCACTTAGGAGTAAACTTTCTTTGTCCGCCATGAGTGAGAATGACTGGTCTCCGAACAGCGAGTACTAACTCTTCAATTTGAAAGGAGCGTGGCCGGACATTCTTATTAAATGCTTTTGAAAGGCGAGCCTGATAGCACTCAATCCGTTGCTGAGCTTCCAATCTCTTTTCGTCAAGTGCTTCTAATTCCTCAAGACGAAGACGAACATTATCTTCTTCACTGAACTCTTCTTGAATTGCGATTCTTAACGAAGGTATTTGACACTCAAGTGGAAGAACAGCTTCAACACCGTAAACAAGCGCGTATGGGGTTGCTTGTGTGGGAGTTCGAAAAGTAGTTCTGTATGTCCAAAGCGCTTCTCCAATTCGAAGATGTCAATCCCTTTTCGATTTATCCACGATTTTCTTCAACATATTACATAAGGTCTTGTTGAATGTTTCAGCGAGTCCATTTGCGGCAGCGTAGTACATGGACGAATTGTATTGTTTGAAATGAAACTTTTCGCAAAGCTTACTCATTGTTACATTACAAAAAGGCTTACCATTATCGGTAATGATATAACGCGGGACCCCATATCGATAAATGATGTACGAGCGAATGAAATCTACTACATTCTCCTTTTTAACCTCTCTTAGAGGAACCGCTTCGGCTCACTTTGAGAAATAATCTGTTGCTGCCAAAATGAAAGTGTACTCTCCAGAAGACTTTGGGAGCGGTCCAACTATATCCAAACCCCAAGTATCGAACGGCCAAGAAGCCACAGTTGGATGTAATGGTTCAGGAGGTTGGCGGATGAAATTGCCATGAAATTGACAAGGTTGACATCTTCTAGCAAAATCGATACAGTCCTTTACCATCGTTGGCCAGTAGTATCCCATTCTTTTAATGCGAAAGTGTAATTTCGGGGCAGATTGGTGACCACCACATATCCCAGAGTGAGCCTCCTCCATTGCTTGCATGGCCTCATCTTCTCCAAGACATCGTAGAAACACCCCACGAATGATCTTCGGTAAAACGTCCCTTTGTAATAAATGAAACGTGGCGCTCGACGATGTATATCAACCCTTTTCTTGGGATCTTCTGGTAACTTCCTATGATTAAGGTAATCCACGATAAGATGACGCCAATCCTCCTTTTTAATTTCATGGACAAAAATATGATAAGTATTTTCTTCTCCACCATCATCTTCTTCATCGAATATCGGAGGTATTGCCCAATTTTGACATATTGAAATTTGATTTCGATGAGAAGGTAGAGTGATCATGGACGCCACCCTTGCCAAAGAGTCAGCTTGTTGGTTGAAATTTCTAGAGATATGTTCTATAGTGACATTATCTAAATATCCCATTAGTTATATTGCATACTTATAATATGGGATCAATTCAGGTTTCTTGACATCATAAATACCAAAAAGTTGATTTACCACTAATTTTGAATTACCATAGATTCTAAAATACAACTGCTTCAGGTCTACAGCCATTTCAAGACCGAGAATTAATGCCTGATATTCGACCACATTGTTTGAACACTGACGTGTTAAAGTGAAAGAATACGGCAATATATCTGCTTCAGGAGTATAAAAGACAACTCCCGCACCAGTTCCATCATGGTGAGCAGCTCCATCGAAATACATCGACCACGGGGATTTGACCATAGACACTTCTTCATCGGAGAGTTCATCAATCAACTCCCACTCGGCAGGTATGGGATGATCGGCTAAAAAGTCTGCCAATATTTGTCCTTTGACAGTCTTTGCAGGTACATAAATAATTTCGAATTGTTGAAACTGGAGGTATCATCTCGCGAGCCGATCGATAGTACAGGTTTTGCCATGACATATTTAATGGGATTAGACTTAGATATGAGTCGAATATTTAATGTTTCAACTTCTAGATGACAAATATAAGTGCCAAACACAACTTTTCGATGGGTGAGTAATTCAACTCATTAGATGTCATCATCCGACTCAAATAATACAGCGCATTCTCCTTACCTTCATCATTTTCTTGAGCAAGTAAGGTCCCAACTGACCGTTCTTGTGCGAAAATATAAAGAATCAATGGTCTTCCTGGAATGGGTGCAGCCAGCACTGGGGAATTTATGAGGTACATTTTGATGCTTGTAAAAGCATTCCTACACGATTCATCCCACTCGAAGGGTACCCCTTTCTTCATCAGCCGACTAAAGGGTTAGCATCGTCTAGCCAAATTAGAGATAAACCTCCGGATATATACCAACTTCCCTTGAAGGCTCTTCAATTCATGAATATTTCGCGGTTTAGGCATGTTCACAATGGCATCAATTTTAGATCGATCGACCTCTATTCCCCGTTGATGAACGATGAAACCGAGAAACTTACCAAAAGTGACTCCGAATGCACACTTCAAAGGATTCATCTTCAGTTGGTATCTCCGAAGGCGTTGAAAAACTCTTCGAAGGTCTTGAATATGATCCTCTCGCTTCTTTGATTTTACCACAAGGTCATCAACGTAACACTCCACATTCCTATGAAGCATATCATCAAAAATTCTTTGCATTGTCCTTTGATATGTCGCTCCAATATTTTTCAAGCCAAACGGCATCACTTTATAGCAATAAATTCTCTTGGGGGTGCGGAAGGCAGTGAGCTCCTCATCCTCGGGCGCCATGCGTATTTGATTGTAGTCAGACGATCCATCGAGAAAAGATAGTGCTTCATGCCCGGTTGTAGCATCTACCTTCAATTCTGTGATGGGGAGTGGAAAATTATCTTTGGGGCATGCCTCATTTAAGTCTCGAAAATCAACACAAATTCGAATTTGCCCATTCTTCTTCCTTACAGGGATAATACTTGAAATCCATGTTGGATATTTCACTTCCCGTATAAACCCAGTTTCAATCAATCTATTTATCTCATTTTCTATCAGAGGAATCAATTCGGGCCGAAAGCGTCTTTGAGTTTGCTTGACAGGTTTTGCTCCTCACTTGACAGACAAATTATGAACAGCGATCCTTGGATCCAAACCAGGCATTTCTGAGTAATTCCAGACGAAGACGTCCCTGAACTCGAGCAGCAACATACTCTTTCTCTTCTTCGGGAGTCATACAAGAGTTTATGTAAATTGGGCGAGGATCGTCGCTTGTGCCAAGGTTAATCTCTTTTAGTGCATCGACTGTATTTTTTACCCCTTGTTCAAGTTCAGGGGGAGCGTCATCTGCATCTTCTTTTTCTTCTTCGGGATCACTGATCGTAATATGATGACACGAAGCCATACTTTCTTGACCCTGTTCTTTAAAAATGGTTTCGATTCTTACATTGAATAAGTCTCCATAGTGCATGAAGAAATTGGAGACTCGCTTTCTTGGTCCGTTCTTCTTTATTGGAGTATAACTTTCTTCCTTGACAACTTGGTATTCTTGCTTTTTACTGCCTAATCTTTCATAGACGGGCGGTTTCAAATTTTTCGGTTACGGGCCAAATCTGTCAAACACAGAAATACGCTTTGACTTATTTTCCAACCTATCGAACACAGATCTCCTTCGACTTGTGACCTCCATTTCCTCGTTCACGTAGTTACAACTTGCCCTTTTGATCATTATACGCACTGGAGAAGGAGGTTGATAACCAAGACCCATCGATGAACTTTTAACATTATAGCCTTTTTCTTTCAACATTTTCTGCATAGGTGTTAATTGATGAGTCTTCTCGCCAGTCACCTCAGGAGAGAGTTTGCCCAATGCATGCTTCTCATTTGGGTTATAACCGGCCTTAACAAGAAGTCTATATGCGTTTGGATCAAAACCTTCTTGAATCTGATTAGTTGGTAGTAAGTAATGTTCTACTGTCGGTTCTTCTTTGGAACGAACAAATTCTTGCAAGCTCGCTTTCCCATTTTTAACAGGATCTATTTTAGTGAGCGGAACATTTAATGTATCATTCCTGATACAAGAAGACTGACCTTCTTTTCTCTTTGATCTTGGAGTATACCGCAAAATGGGTATTTTGAAATCTTGACTTTCTTCCTTTACTGATTCTTTTCTTTTTGCTTCTTTCTGAAGGTAAAATTTGGCGTCGGCAAAGTGAGCCTCGGCCTCAGTGAAAGGTTTATTATGGCAACAACCTTCTTAATTATACCATCTCGACAATATTTGAAATATTGATGCATAGTAGATGGTATAATTTCATTCTCGTGAATCCAGGATCGTCCCAAGAGCATATTATAAGAGATTTTGATTTCAATGATATGAAATAACGCACTTGAAGACAACTCACCAATGAGCAGTTCAAACCTTATGAGACCAATTGCTCTTTGCCTCCCTTGATTAAATCCTTGGATCATGAGGCGATTCTGGGAGAGTTCATCGCTTGAGATTCCTAGTTCTTTCATAGCACGTACGGACATAATATTGACAGCAGATCCCCCATCAATGAGTATCCGATTCATCTTCTGTTCTCGGACATACGTACTAACAAACAAAGGTCGATTGTGGGTTTCGAACTCAACAGTTAAATCGTCATCATAAAAAATAATAGTCGCTGCACAATCCACTGGTGGTTTATCATCGATTTGAGTTTTTTCTCAAATTTAGTGTCAATTTGTGTGATTTGAGAATTTTCAGCTTTGACGACATTACAAGAAGTGGAATCATCAGCATCGTCACTTAAATACCCCTTGGGTATAAATTCTCTCAGTGTCACGGGCTGTCGAATCTCTTGAAGGAGTTGAAAATCTGAAGGAATTGGCGTTGTGGCCACTCCTTTTTGTTTCTTTGTTGCATTTCGTTGTTTCATTGTCACTTTAGGCTTTGTCGAACGAATGCTTTTCGAAAAGATGTACTTCTTTATTTTTTACTTGCAAGTCCTCTTTCGAGTGACTAAAGTCCATCCTTCGTTGTCATTTTCAATAACGTCTTCAATTGAGGATTTTTCAAACTCCTTAGACAAAGCACTACTTGATGTGGATAAAACTTCTATCGGACAACACACAGACCCAAACATTATTGTTGTTTGGTTTGCCGATACTTTATCTTCCTTGAGAAGGATCTTCCCTTGGCGGGCTGATTCCATAATTTTGTCTTTAAAGATAAAGCATTTAGTGAGAGGGTGGCCAATCAGGCGATGATAACAGCAATAATTTGGATCATTGACTGGACCAGCTTCCTCTGGGCGCTTCATTTCAGGAAGTTCAAGGAGTTTCTCTTTGAAAAGATCATCAAACATTCCTTGTAAATCAGATCAAGGAATGGCTATTCTTTTTCTTGCATCTCTTTCAAAGTGGATCTTTTTACCGATCTATTTTGAGGGGAGTCTACCTTTTCGGTGACCTTTCGGCTCATCTTGGTAGCAATCTTCATAGGAGCTGTGTTTATTGTCATGGATTCCTTATTACTGAATCTTGAAAGAGGTTTGCCCCCTTTTTTATTTTCTTGCCTTTCATTGCTTTGACGAGACGGCTGCACTCGCGGGACTTGAATAGGAAGCCCATTAGTTGCATTGGCTGTGATGCTTAACTCCATATCATGAGCACGAGTAGCTAATTCTTCAAATGTATTTGGACGTATACCCTGTAGAATGTAGCTCAGGCTCCAATGCATTTCTCGGATGCACATTTCTATGGCAGAGGGTTCAAAGAGTCTGTCGTTGCAGTTGAGACTCAAATTTCTCCACTTATCAATGTAGTTGACCACAGGTTCATCCTTCCATTGACCAGTGTTAGTCAACTCCAGCATACTAACGGTTCTTCTAGTGCTGTAGAAGGGATTCAAGAACTCTTGTTCCAACTGTTCCCAACTGTTGATGGACCCCGGAGTGAGATCAGTGTACCAATCAAACGCGTTGCCTTTCAAGGATCGGACGAATTGTTTGACTAGCAGGTCATCATAGGTTCCAGCATTATTACAGGTTTCGATGAAATGGGCCACATGTTGTTTTGGACTGCCTTTTCCATCGAACTGTTGAAACTTAGGCGGTTGATATCCAGCAGGCATTGTTAGGTTGTCAATTCTAGTAGTGTAAGGTTTGGAGTAGGTAAAACTTGACTTCGAACTACCATTATTTTTGTCTTTGATCACGCCTTCAACAAGTTCCTTCAATTATTCTACGGAAATAGTTCTATCAGCGGTCACATATACTTCCTTCACCTTGTCTTTGCCTTTAGATGAGGGAATTTCACGCTCTTGGTGCTCCTTAGGGTTCGCATGGCTTCCTTCAGGAGCGTGATCTTTCTAGGTGAGCAGTTGAGCAATAAGAGCATCTTGGTCCTTGATATGTTTTATCATGGTTTCCATCATCTTGGACATGTTCGAAACTTGCTCTTCGAGACTTAAAGTATTTGTCATCATGGCAGACATTGCAGTAGAAGAAGCAGCAGAATCTTCAATAGAAAATCTTGAATGAAGAATTTCATGTGAAGAGGCTGATACAGTGTTTGATGAATCATCATCATGCTTAGAAAATTTGGATTCGGATCCAAATTCGAGCATGGCAAGAGCTTTCTCAATCGAGACAGGAACGTCTTAGATCCCCATCGTGGAAGAATAGCTCATTGGTGATG
The DNA here is from genome assembly GCF_003713205.1 of Coffea eugenioides. NCBI lineage: Eukaryota > Viridiplantae > Streptophyta > Magnoliopsida > Gentianales > Rubiaceae > Coffea > Coffea eugenioides. The sequence continues at coordinate 9,900,062 of NC_040041.1, forward strand.
TTGAACCGAAGATGGGAGTTGGCGCCGATGGAGCCTTCCATCTACTTTGGGTAGAGGCTCTCGTCGAGTGACTCCTTTTGTCACGTAGGACCAATGGAGTGCGGTATTTGTTTGCAACCATATGCAGGCTTTCGCTGAACGAGACTTAGCATCAATAGCTCTTGGCAATGTGCAATCATGATTTTGTTGCTTTTTGGTGCCATTGATGATGTATGTAGTTAAATATTCAACGAGGAGAGATGGAAGGCAGAGATGGTCTCACTGGGCGTGCCAAAAATTTGTACGCGATAAAAATTTCAAGTATGCAAAACGACAAGAAAAAAAATACACGACAAATATGTGATATATAAATTTAGAAAACTATGTGGGTACAATCTCTGGAATCTTCTCGAACTTATAGAGAGTTTCCTTCGATTCTTCTCCTCGAACGCCAATCCAAGGGCCTCGCAGCTTGTTCTTGGATCAACCACCTATTCTTTCAAATCTTGATATGGAAGATTTGAAGGACTTGAAAATATTTGAAGGCTCCAGCCTTGATATGTGGAAGACTTGAGGAGCTTAGAGACCCAGACCTTCGTAGCTTGAAGCTTCAATACTTGAGTGTATGAGATGCCTCTTGATGTCTCTGTATCTCTGTGTGTGTTGATTTTGTAGAGAGACCCCTATTTATAGTTGTAGCAGGAGGTAGAGGTTGAAAACATGTACACCACTCTACTTGCCTTGCAAGACGTACAGTCATATTAGAACTGTGCCAGTTAAATATTATCTCTTCATTTTATATTTATTAATAAAGAGATAAGTAATTTTCCGATTGGCCAAGCTTATGGGGACAAGTGACGTGGCGCCGTTTGATTGGACAAACCATTGCAGTATATAAGAGATATATATGGATCAAATGACTCTAAATATTATCTCTTTAATAAGAAATAAATATTTAAATATCTATCCAATAGACATGTGATATGATATGATTTGGTTGGTGGAGATATCCCAGCAATTTGAATTGATTTGGAACACCTCAACTTGACACGTGGAGAAATATAATTGGCCATTTAATAGCCAAATTTTTCAAGTGTACATGACATATGGCAGTATCCGATTTGATAGAAATAAGCCACCAAAAATAATTTATAGACCAATGATAATTTTAAGAATTAATTAAAATTTCATTGTCTACAGTATCATTCATTTCCATCGTGGAAGAATAGCTCATTGGTGATGTTGAACCGAAGATGGGAGTTGGCGCCGATGGAGCTTCCATGCTTTTGGGTAGAGGCTCTCGTCATACTCCTTGTCACAGGGACCAATAGTGCGGGTATTGGTGGCAACATATGCAGCTTCCTGAACAGACCTTAGCATCAATAGCTTTGGAATGTGCAATCATGATTTTGTTGCTTTTTGGTGCCATTGATGATGTATGTAGTTAAATATTCAACGAGGAGAGATGGAAGGCAGAGATGGTCTCACTGGGCGTGCCAAAAATTTGTACGCGATAAAAATTTCAAGTATGCAAAACGACAAGAAAAAAAATACACGACAAATATGTGATATATAAATTTAGAAAACTATGTGGGTACAATCTCTGGAATCTTCTCGAACTTATAGAGAGTTTCCTTCGATTCTTCTCCTCGAACGCCAATCCAAGGGCCTCGCAGCTTGTTCTTGGATCAACCACCTATTCTTTCAAATCTTGATATGGAAGATTTGAAGGACTTGAAAATATTTGAAGGCTCCAGCCTTGATATGTGGAAGACTTGAGGAGCTTAGAGACCCAGACCTTCGTAGCTTGAAGCTTCAATACTTGAGTGTATGAGATGCCTCTTGATGTCTCTGTATCTCTGTGTGTGTTGATTTTGTAGAGAGACCCCTATTTATAGTTGTAGCAGGAGGTAGAGGTTGAAAACATGTACACCACTCTACTTGCCTTGCAAGACGTACAGTCATATTAGAACTGTGCCAGTTAAATATTATCTCTTCATTTTATATTTATTAATAAAGAGATAAGTAATTTTCCGATTGGCCAAGCTTATGGGGACAAGTGACGTGGCGCCGTTTGATTGGACAAACCATTGCAGTATATAAGAGATATATATGGATCAAATGACTCTAAATATTATCTCTTTAATAAGAAATAAATATTTAAATATCTATCCAATAGACATGTGATATGATATGATTTGGTTGGTGGAGATATCCCAGCAATTTGAATTGATTTGGAACACCTCAACTTGACACGTGGAGAAATATAATTGGCCATTTAATAGCCAAATTTTTCAAGTGTACATGACATATGGCAGTATCCGATTTGATAGAAATAAGCCACCAAAAATAATTTATAGACCAATGATAATTTTAAGAATTAATTAAAATTTCATTGTCTACAGTATCATTCATTTTCTTTTACTCATGTTAGCAAAAAGGCCCAACATGATCCCAGGATATTTAGCAAAAAAGACTTATATGTAACTTGTGGCGAATACATTACTGGTCAAACAAGTTTGCCTCTTCCAAATCCTAATTTCTTAGATGTTTCATCTGGGATACGGGTAATCTGGTTAACTTGGTAAAAGAATACTTTTGTTGATTTAGTAAAAGAATATATTTAGAAAGATTTATATATTATAATTATTAATGTATTGTTCGAGTTTGATTCGGATATGGGTAGGAATCCTATATTCCGTATCCAACACACTTTTTTGTTAGAATAAACAGGTACGGGTCTGGATCTGAGAACCAAAATTATTTCTCAACCTATATTCGGAAAAAATTACCAGATTCAGGTCGGGTTCAGGGCCAAACCCGACCTGTTGACTGCCTTAAACCCATATGAGGAGCTTACTTCTAAAACCTAGATACCATATGGTTCATTACTGCCCTTAAAAATCGTTGACAAAAATAAAAGAGTAAATTTTAAATACACTAATGTTGTATATAATATCATAATTAGATGGGTAAAAAATAAAAAATCCCCTGTGGTAAGCCTAATATACAGAAAAGCCCTCTATGGTTTCAAAATATACAATACGACACCTCATGATTTAAACTAAATTGTAAAGGTGACGGAATCCGTTAAATTTAACGGAAATGACTTATTGGAAACTAAAAAAAAAATTTATACCTAATTTTTATCAAATATACCTATTCTACCTCTTAACCCTCAATTCTCTCTATTTAGAGAATAAAACAAATGATTTTTTTGAGCTGTCTTTTGCTTAATTATATCGAGACATTTTGGTCATTTCGTCCATTTTGGTCATTTCAACGGATTCTGTCACCTTTACAATTTAGTTCAAAGTATGAGGGGTTGTGTTGTATATTTTAAAACTATTGGGGGCTTTTCTGTGTATTAAGTTTACCACAGGGGGTTTTTTTGTTTTTTACCTTAATTAGATACATGACACATATACAAAATTTAGCTTTTAAATTCAAATTTAACTTAATTGTCATGCATCTAACAGTGATGGTATATTCACTGTTAATGTACACAAGATTAATCCAAAATAAAAAGTGCATAAGAGAAATGGCCTGATTAATGCTTTCCATAAGAAATTAAATAGGGTGATGTCGCCACAAGATTCTTGGTGTTTGCATTTTTTATGTTTGAGTATGTTTGAGCGGGTGTTAGTTTGCGTGTATCTAGATCCATATCCAATTATTGAAGTGTGAGTGTGTTTGATTGTCTCTTGATCTAGATCTAGATCAGTACTAAACATTCGTAAAAGAAAAGAAAAATAAAGGAGACAGGCACTTGCCTTAATTTTAATTGGAGATTCCCGTGTTTCGCTTTGATGTACCCATGAATTAAACGTCGTGGTTTTAAATCCCCTCTTTCCTCTTTCCATCTCTTAAATTTCACTCTTTTTCTATTAGGAATTTGAAAAAAAAAAAAAGGTCAACAACGTAACTGTTGACGCAATATTTAACAGTAATGATCAAATTACTTTAGTTATAATCTCATTACCCTTGAAACCAAATTGATTTAAACATTTGGAAGACATAACTGAACTCTATTTCTTGAAAATCCAGTTCACTTAAACATTAAAAGAAAAAAAAGACAACCAAACTCAATTTGCTGGAAATTGAGTTCAGTTGTCTTTTTTTTTTTTTTAATTATGGGTTAACAAAACTTCAATTATTCTCTTATTATTTAATTAAACACAAATTCTAGTAAATCAAACTTAGTTGTTCTCCTTTTTGGTTGAATTGACCTCAATTTCCAATAAATCGAGTTCAATTACAAATAAGGACCCAACTTGGGCCACATACTTTTAACATTTGGAAACGAAAATTACAAAAGACGTTGACTCCCAGAAATAGAGTTTTGTTAAATCAAAACAATTGAGCTGATTTTTCGGAAACTGAATTTGGTCAAACTTTTTTAAAAACAAAAGCCAACTGATCTAGACTTCCCAGAAACCCAAGGCTCTGCTCGCGTTCCTTGTTTTTCCCACAAACCGTTTTTGTTTGTAGAGTTTATAGTAATAAACTCCAAAACAACTCCCAAAATACACAATCTCAAATACACCTAACCAAATAATAATAAAATAAAACAAAATAACAAACTCCTACCATCTTTTTCTCTTCTTCCACCCATCGCCACTGACCACTGCCATCAACCTTCCCCTCCTTCCCTCCTCCACTGCCACCACCTCCCCTCCCCTTCTTTTTCCTCCCTTTTCCTAGTGAGATTTTTGCTTTTTTTTCTTATTTTTTGCTAGATTTGAATTTATTTCAAATTTGGTTGTTAAATCTACAATGGTTTAGGTCTTGGGCTTATTTCGATAAATTTCATCATCATTATTGGAGTTTAAAATCATTTATTACTAGATCAGGCAACTGTAATATCCATAGAAGAGAGCCTCCAACAATTATCTTATTAGAAGAAAATTTAAAAATTTCTCATATTTTTGAAATCTGTTTAAAATTTTTCAGATCTATTGTATGTGTTAAGTTGCAGATCTATTATTTCTAATGCATGTTTAACCTACCATTAGAGCATTGATATAAATTAAAGTGTGTTGAACGATTTCCAAGAATCTGTTAATGAAATTTGCTTTTTGTAGTAAGATAGAAACGGTAAGCGTTGACTCCGAGCCCACAAATCATTCTTGTATTTTCACTCTCACACTACCACAGTGCTCACTTTTGTGCACGAGTCTTTCTATGACCAAAATTCTATTTGATTTTAATTACTCCATTCTTTCCTTGATCAGCAAGAGAGTCATACCATTATTAACTCAAAACCGAATTGAACCCAAAATTTATATCATGCTTTTTTGTTCTTTCCGTAAGAGCACAAAAATGAAGCAGATGCCTACTTTGACTTTTAACATTGATTCATATTCTCATTGCCAAGGTAAGAATGCAACTGCAATACGGGTCCGTCATGTTACTTGAGGTTTGAATTATATGAGCTCTGAGAATCTCAATCAGACAGAATGAATGTACCATTTTAGAATTCTGGGGCAGCAAATGCAAAATACCACTAGCAATTTGTTATGCCAGCATTGCTATATATATTAGCCAAACATCAATACCAGATTCCAAAACAAATAGTATCGGCTAGGACCCTAGGATTAACCTTATCCGTGGAAGAGAGGAAAAATAGGGAATGATTTTAAATAAACATGTCAATGAACTGGATTTGAGTTGGATCCCTTTGATTCAGATCCAAACTCATTAAATTTAGTTAGATCCAGACACAAACCCAAGCCCTCATGGGTCTAAAAAAATAAAGTCCAAGTCCAGACCCTCCTAGATCTGGGTATCCATTATATTTTTGTAAACTCACTAAAATAAATATATATTAAAAATATATAGATTTAAAAAAAAGTATATATATATATATATATATAAATACCATCCAATTTTTATTTTCAAATAATAAAATTAATATTCAAAAAGTTGAATGCAATATTATGAACTCAAAAAAATAACTACTATCGACTGCTTCCATTTATTTTTAAAACTTCAAATGTATCTAAGCCAAAACTTTTATTTATTTGCCTTTACCTTTTCTGCTTTTTCTAAAAAAGTTTGTACTAATTATAATGACAATTAGGATTATGTTGAAAAAAGAAAACCATCATGAAGTCTTACTATATTCAATCCAATAATCATAGAATAGTAGAATATTTTATAAATTTACTAATATATGTATGCGTGGGTGTGTGTGTGTGTATATATATATATATAATTTAATTATATATACATGGATCTAAGTAGAGTCTGGTATGGGTTTGGATTTGAATATGGATCATAGAAAATCAGATCCTATCCAGATCCATAACTCATTTACAGGGTTTGGGTTTGGATAGGGTCTGAGTTTGAAAAATTAAATCCAAATCCTATCCAAATACATTAGTTCTAGGTTAGATTTGGGTAAGACCCAATCCATTAACATACCTAATTATAAAGTAGGCCATTTTCCTTTTTATTTTTATCACTTAATTCGCTTAGTTGTGGTGGTATTTTATATCTTTCTCCTTATCATGTTATGTCTAATAGCACATTCCACTTAAATAATGCCAGGTTTTGCCTTGGCCACAAATACATTTCACAGGCCATACTACGAATCCGTTTTGCATATGAAAGTCAAACTCCAAAACTCGAAACAGCTTTAAACGGCTATTCTTGCCTGTGCAGATCCGCAAAAGAGAACAAAAGGCAAACAAAAGAAAAACGACGAGGTGACATTAAAAAGGAAAGCCCATTCAAAATAAGACCAGTATATATAGTTCATTTCAAGCATATCCGTATCCTGATTCCTCAGTAAGTCCAGTACATATATGGTTTTAACCTTAACTCATGAACCTTGTATAGCTTGTAAGCATGCCATGTGATGTAACTAAACTATAGTGATTTAAATAATAATGCCAAGTTATTTTTTAAAGGGTAAAAACAAAAATGCCATCTGTGGTTAAGTGAATATATAGGAAAGCTTCCCGTAGTTTCAAAATATATAATTCGATATCTCGTGATTTGAACTAAATTAAAAACGTGACGAAAATCATCAAAACTAACATTGGTAGATGAAATGACAAAAATGCTCTAATATATATAAGGGTAAAATGCAGAAAAACTCCCTATGATTGGGTCAACTTACAAGAAAGTCCCTCGTGATTTCAAAAAATATAAAATTCAGCACTTTCACATATAAAATAGTTGTTCTGATTTGGTTAATATCTGTTTATGGGATAACACCATGATAAAAAAAAAAAAAAAACCACAATCATCCATTGTACACGTAAAGTGCAACATCCCCTTTGATGGCTTTTTCGATCTCGATAATTTTTACTTTTACTTTTTGTGAACACTCATGAACACTCACAAATCTTGATAGGCAACAAACCAATAATTTTGGTGGCTCTAAATGAAATTAAAAATTAAGTCAATGCAGACAATCAATGGAGAACCCATATAACTCCATTATCCATCAGTCATCAAAAATAGAATCACTAATATGAACTCTTTCTGGGAAACGGGGTCCAACAACATTTTTTAACTTTTATCCAGTGTTTTGAAAACCGGACCAGATCGACCGGTTCGATCGCGAACCGGCCATGGCATTGGTCCGGTTCTATGTTATAGTTGACTTTCTCAGAAAATCGGTCGAACCGTGAAAACCGCCGAACCGGATTGAACCGGTGATTTCCGGTTTTCAACTTTCCCCATTTTTTTTTTTTTTAAGTTTTGCAAAATACAGCTATCAAGATTCGAACTCAAGACTTTTATAATAGAAGACCAATATAGTAACCGTTGCACTATCACATCTTATTAGTTCTCTTTATAACTTATTTATATAAAACAAACACTCATATTTCTTTTTTCCATTTTTCTTACAAAATCTCATTCTCTCATGATTCTTTCTTTTTAATTTTCAACTCTCTTTCTCTCTCTATCCTCTTTTCTTTTGTCACTCTCTTTTTAATCAAACATCTTTATTTTTAATTTATTGATGTTTTCTTACATCTTTTAATTTTATTTTTGTCCATTAAATTAAAAAAAGTTAAAAAAAGAATTATTTTTCTTTAACACAAACTATTTAATGCCACAACCACTTACTTTTATCTCATTTTTTGTTTCTTATCAAGTTTGCATTTCTATTTTCGATTCTCTTGACTTCTTTCGAACTCCAAATTTTCTTTTTTAAATTGCAATCTCTAAATCCCAAAACGTAAATTAAAATTTAACTTCACAATGTCTAAATTCTCATAGACATTAATTTTGTATAATTTCAAAATATTGTGATATTTTTGGGTTGGATTTAAGATTTTTTTGGTAGATATAATTGAAATTGAGATGAAATTTATTTGTTTTAATTTATAATTCAAAAAATTTATTTTTAAAAATCCAAGTTATTCAAAAATAGTAAACTTTTCATCATGTAAAGTATTAAATTAGTCCATTACATGTTTTATTTTATGTATATATATATTTATATAAATTATTTTTTAAAAAATTCATTGAATCGAGGTTGAACCGGTCCGACCGATTGAATCTCGACCCTTTTACTTCACGGGTTCAATTAACGGCCTGGTTTTTAAAACATTGCCTTTTATCAAAGAATGCAAGACTTTCATAAAAGAGAAATTTTTCATGCATTATTGATCAGATCAAATACGATATCGTGTAAGTTGGTGTATTTATTAATAGACAAGTCACGGGGGATGTACAACAAACTACGAGGCTAGCCTTTCAAGGTAGCCATTCATACTGCAAACAAGGTCAACTGGCCTAGGACCACAACTCGCAGTGACGATTGGAGACATCTTGGAGATTGTGAATGATGGTGCGTGTTGCTCAGCTTAAACTTCAGATACCTTTATGGTGAGAACGGGTTGACCGTGCCTATGGTAGGAAGGCCTCCAGAGGCCGACACGTGTTACAGGTGGATGGATTGCAGACGGAGACGTTTAGCCGTGGAATCGCGCGTGGAGATGCAACGTTAACATGTTGTCCGCTGCTGCAAGTTAACAGCAGAGGTTCGTACAGCCGTTTGCGTTTTCCAACGCAGTTTGGTGGGCCGGGGCAGTGTAATTGCAACTCAGAACCACTGCTCATTTATACATTTGCAAATCTACCCGTTAGCAAGGGGAAAATGCTGCCAAGGCCTTGGGCAAAAAATTATGCGTAAAGAACGAACCGAAGTTTGAACAAATAATAAATGTAAACCACGCATGCGAGCGGGATAATAACTTGGAAGAAGGAAAAGCAGAGGAGAGGTATCCGTACTACTCCCTCCATCGTACTTTGATAGTCCAATTTTGCTCTTGCGTCTGTCCCAAATTCTAGTACATTTTTCAATTGAATTGAAAATTTTAGTTGTATTTAAATTTTCGTAAAATAGCCTTATTAAATGTAAGTTGTTGTTACTATATACCCACTTTATATAATGAGAGTTGATTCTTTTTTTACCATTAATTGAAGTTTCCATAAAGTTGTAATGTAATTAATGTGATGGTATTTTAGGAAAAAAGTTACTTAAATTGATTGTTCGAACAAAATTAACTGCTTTTTCTTAGACCGTGCGAAAAACAAATTTGAACAGTAAATGTGGGACGGAGGGTGTAGTTTCGAGACAACGGCTCCAAACACTACCTTTATGGTAGGAAACCTTTGAGCAATCGTAACGTAGGCAGACCCGTAACAGGTGTATTTGTAAAATGAGGAGTTGACGGTCTGTTATCTTGCAGTGGTAACACCCGTGCAGATAAACAAAACAAGACGTATGCGGATGCGGATGCAGGCCTTTTTCCCCTCCAATTGCTGCGTTTAATGTGCAGTGTTTCCCCACTGCTTTAATACATTTTTAAAAATTGTGAAACTATAGTTTTTGTAATAAAATTAATAATAACATACCAACAACAAATACCCATGACATAAATATACGAAGCAATTACAAAAATATTTATGATTATGCACATGTAGTTTAAAATTTGCTCCCAAACACCGTGGAACTAAATTTTTCATTAAATTTGAGGACAGTACGGAAAAAAGACTGATTAATGAAAATACGATGTTAAAAAATTTTGAATTCACCGTCACAAAACATGAATTGGTGGGCAATACCAAAAAGCAGGGTACGTTAATCATATAATGAAGCAAAGTCATAAATTTGAAGGCAAAGTTTTCATTAATAAAAATGCCAGCTCTTCACCGCTTTGTTATCAGGCGTCCGATGTATGAGGAAAGTGGCAATAATTAATGTGGTAATTTATTCGGTTTATATAAGTTTTAAAATTCTTTTTGAATTTCGACAAAAAAAGAAATGAAAAATGTGTAAGACAAAGCACAAAAGTCAATTTGATTGGTGTGTTAGGGGAAAGAATAGCAGATATGTAATGTACCTGTATTTGACGTTCAAAATACTGCAGTGATGTTTGTGAAAAACACCGTAAAAAACATGTAATTAAAATGGAACCAATTTTGATTATTTAAAATACCCAATATGTGAATGTGTTTTAACTGATATCCATTGATATGCTAAAGCATCGTTATCCCACGAAATACCAGCACCTTAACACCCATTTTTTCCATAAACAAATTTATTGATGACATAAAATAAAACTATACCCATTTTCCAATAAATGGGTATTTCTTTGAAATACCCAGTGTATTATTGGAAAACGGTTTTATTTCTATTTTATCCAATAAATAAATTTAAATTTGTTTATGGGAAAATGGATAGTATGTTGTTGTAATAGATAAAGCATAAAGAGGTGGGGTTGTATTCGAAAACAAGTACATTAAAATTTAATCGGGTTAAAGAAGTTGTATTCGGAATAATGGGTTTTAAAGAGATGAAATTTGATGAAAAAATGATACTTTACGATATCAATGAATAACAGTTGAAACACATTCACAGACTTGGTATTTCAAATCACAATATTCATTATTTAAAATACCAAATTTGGGAAAGTATTTGAACTGTTATCCAATGGTTTCGTAAAATAATATTTTTGGTGAAATAGCAGTTCTTGAACAGCTCTTTTGCCACAAACAAAATAATGTATCGGAATAAAAAAATCCGTCATCCAATAAAACACCAGTTCTTTATGGTTTTTATGTATTACAAGAACAGAGTACCCATTTTCCCATAAAACAGCAGCTTTTTATGGCTTTTATCTATTACAAGAACAGAGTACTTTTTTTTTACATAAAAAAAGTTATTTAATGGATGAAATAAAAAAAACCCATTTTGTAAGACAAAGCACAAAAGTCAATTTGATTGGTGTGTTAGGGGAAAGAATATCAGATATGTAATGTACCTGTATTTGACGTTCAAAATACTGCAGTGATGTTTGTGAAAAACACCGTAAAAAACATGTAATTAAAATGGAACCAATTTTGATTATTTAAAATACCCAATATGTGAATGTGTTTTAACTGATATCCATTGATATGCTAAGGCATCGTTATCCCACGAAATACCAGCACCTTAACACCCATTTTTTTCATAAACAAATTTATTGATTACATAAAATAAAACTATACCAATTTTCCAATAAATGGGTATTTCAAAGAAATACCCAGTGTATTATTGGAAAACGGTTTTATTTCTATTTTATCCAATAAATAAATTTGTTTATGGGAAAATGGATAGTATGTTGTTGTAATAGATAAAGCCATAAAGAGGTGGGGTTGTATTCGAAAACAAGTACATTAAAATTTAATCGGGTTAAAGAAGTTGTATTCGGAATAATGGGTTTTAAAGAGATGAAATTTGATGAAAAAATGATACTTTACGATATCAATGTACATTTATATAAATGTGTAATATATTATATATTATATTATCTAATATTTATGCAAATATATTATAAATATACTACAAATATACTACAAATAAAATAAAAAATTTGTAATCTGTATGTATAAATATATAATATTACAAATGTATAAAATATATAATACACATTAATATTGAATTTAATTTATGCATAATATACATATTAATATATATTATGAAACAAAATTTAGTAAATATATTTATTAATTTATATATAAATAAATGTATTTATATAAATATATATTATTTATTTCAATTCATATAATATATATAATATTATACATAATTCAACTAAATATATTCACATTGATATAATATATATAATATACATAATTGAAATATACCTATTCAAATACATCATTGAAATATACAAATTGAAATATATTAAAATATAATTCAAATATACATATTAAAATACATAATTCAAATTTACAAATTGAAATATACTTACTACAATTCACAAAATTTATTGCACGAATGCCGTAAATACAGGGTGTTTTATTGCAAACCTGATTAAAATTTTGTTCCCGTAAACAAAATTTTAATCCACCAACAACGGGTACTCAGTTCTTATAAGCTATAAACAGTTACTGTTTTATTCGAAATCGGTTTATTTTACTTTCTCCGCCACATACATACATTTTTAAATGGAAAACGGGGTTCTCTGTTCTTATAATGGAGCAAAGTCGTAAAAACCTAGTGTTCGAGTGAACACCGGTGTTAATTTTTTTTTATCCGATAAATAAATTGTGTTATGCAAAAAAATTTATAAGGCTACTCTATTCTTATAATGCTGGATAAGCCATAAAAAGCTAGTGTTTTACGACAAAATGGATTTATTATATTTTTATCCCAAAAACAATATGGTATGTCGAAACACGGACACTGTGTTCCATTAATGGACGAAAGCCATCAACACCTACTGTTTTATTGAAAAACAGGCTGGTTTTTTTTTTCCGAATAAATAACCAGCCGTTATGCAAACAAAGCGTACTCTGTTCTTATACTAGTGCAAAGCCATAAAGAGATGGTGTTTTACGACAAAATGGAATTATTTCATTTAATTTCCTAAATAAAGCGGTTTATGCAAATACGGGTACTTTGTTCGTATTACGGAAGAAAGCCGTCAGTAGCTGCTGTGTTATTGCAAACGGGTTTTTTTTTCATTTTATCCAAAACCTTGTTTTTTTTATGCAAAAATTGGGTACTTTGTTCCTATAATGCGGGAAACCCATAAACAGCAAGTGTTTTATTGTAAAACCGGTTTATTTTGCTTAATCCACCATTTACATTTTTTAAACGTCCAAAAGCGGTTTTAGAGATGACATATTTCATGCAAACTTGGTACTTTACCATGCCAATGGATAACATTTCAAACACAATCAAAGGTTTGGTATTTTAATTAACAAACATTCGGTTCCGCTTGGCTTACATACTTTTCTGGGTACTTTTCAAAAACAACACTCTAGTCCTTCGATCGTGAAATACAAGCCCTGTACATTTCGCCAATTCCTTTCCCTTTTACACAAATCCTTTTTACTTAATTGCTTTCCAATCGCTAATTTTCATTAATATGTTTACATTGCAACAAACAATTTAATTCCGCATAAATTGCAAAAAATTAGTATCTCAACTATTGGGACTTTGCTGATTCTTTGGAGGTCTAATAACAAAGCCGTTGAGAGCTGGTATTTTTATTACCGACACCTTTTTTCCGTGAATGGACTGCTTTCTATGATTTTCCTTTACTAAATGTCAAAGTACCGCCATTTAACCAGCATAAATATATCTCTTTCTTCAGAACTTTAAACAATAATGCTATTAACATGTATCTTTCCCTTTCAGACCAAGTTTTTTGACTTGTCCATTTTTTCTGCGGCGCGGACAAAATTCTTCGGTTACTTTCCTATAAAACTTTTACACAAAAAATTTATATATGCATAAATTTTTTGTGTAAAAAAACTAATTTATTCACATACGATCGAGTATTTATCCAAGTTTATTAAAACTCCACACTAAGTAACGTACTCAATTTTAATCATCAATACAACACTTTTCTTTTATTTCAAATAACAAAAAAAAACTGCTTCGCATAAGTTTTTTTTCATAACTGATGTGCGCTAATCATTTTTTCTTTCTTCAAATTTCTGAACCTTCTTTACGCACATTTTTGTCCAAGGCATTTGCAGCATTTTTGCTGCCGCAATGGGTACATTTGCAAATACAATAAATGCCTCTCCTTCTAACCTGCAATAAGACATCCTGTCCCAACCCAGGACGATAGTACGGAACTCTGTCTGCTTTGTTTCCTTCATTCCGCACGCTGTGTGCTTCATTTCCTCTCCACGCGCTCACCATCACTTTAACGTCTCCGTTTGGACCGTTTTGCCCCCAACACGTGTCGCTCCCTGCCACCATTCCTACCATAAGCAGGTTCCCACCATAAAGGTATCCTAACATTCAGGAAGGGAAAAGAAGAAAGTCAAAGACAAGATTCTCAAAACTTTTTTTTTTTTTCTAATCCACTTGCCTTTAATAGCTGTACTCAGCCTGTAAGTTCCAAAAATTAAAAAGGAAAAACCATACGTGCAAAGATGCAATACGAGAAAGCTTAGAGCCAATTGGCCAATATTTTGTAGTACTATTACACAAGTAATAATATAACAAGATAGAGCAGGAAAAAATTGGTTTTTTTTTTGGTGCTTTCTTACTTTTGTAATCTGAAATTAATGAAGTACAATAGTGCTAACGTGTTTCATTCAAAAATTGTTAACACGTTAAGCAGTCATACGCATATGTCCTGCTTGTTCCTTGATAATAGTGTTACACACCATATGAATTTCCGCATTCATATCAGAACTTTACTTAGATATATGGAATGGCATCTATTTCATAATGCTATTCGTAAACTAGTTTAATAACATCTACTTTGACCCAAAATTTTGAAAAAAACAATCAAAGTAGTAGTACCTCTAAGTTTGGACAGCAATTTTCCAAAGAAAAATTCTTACGTTTTTCGTGAACACATTTTTCAATCACCTTTTTACCTCACATATATCAAATCGCTACAGTAATTTTTCTACAAAAAATCTAGAAAAATGCAATCGAGAAGTTTATTCTCAGAGGTTTATTCCAATCGTTTAAGGAGTCATACATGTGATGACACTAAATTTAATACATTTGCTCATTAATTCAACTCCATCGACAGTTGAATACTGAACACAAGTTCAGGTACTGCTTCAATAAATGGCCGGCCGTTCATACCGGGGAAATCTAGAACCAAATTCATTTTGGAGTCTTCTTTTTTCTTCTCTCCATTTATATCAAAATTTTCTGTTTTCAGTTTAATTAAATAACATATGAAAGTCAACTCTGATCCCTCACTGGAACCACTATAAATCAATCATGATTGTTGCTGATATGCATCTGCCAAGTAGAATTAAAGACAGACTAGGAATTATTAAGTCAGAAAAGATGAGGAGACATTCAATCTCTCCGTTTCTCCTGGCAATCCTGTTGCTTTCAGTTGCTGGTAAGTAGTCTATCCTTCTCTCGCCTGCACTTTCTATACTCGTGTTAGATGAAAACAGGGATATCTGAAGACCATTCTTGAGAATTTCTTCATGACTATAAATCATAGCAGTACCCATGGTTCGCCATCGCGGGTCGCGGTCGCGTCACGGTCTCAGTTGTTCCACATCCGTCGCGGCATATCGGTTGAATATCGGGTGATACGAACATTATAACACATTAAAGTTTTCAAAAATTTTGAAAAAATTACTAAAATTATAAAATACTAAAAAAGACACAATTTAAAAAAATATCGGAGTCGACTCCGAGTTGACTCGGATATATCGGCCGATATCATGCATCACGAATTCGAATCGATCAATATCGGCCGACTCAGAGCGAGTCATCGCGGATATGGTGATATCCGCGATTCGGGGATCGGTATCGTATCGGTCCCTTCCGTTCCAGATACGACTCGGCCGATACGTATCGGTATCGGCCGATATGGCGAACCATGGCAGTACCTGCACCGACTATAACGAACCTGAGATTTTGTATATTGTTTCTATATTTTAATATTGAAAATTCATAATTTACGGGCTTTCGAAACATACGACGTCTCGCCCAACACCCCGCCTTTTGAAACACTTCTATAACCAACCTGCTATATTTGTTTTGCAGCTCCCCAGCTGTTCCGGGGTATTATGCCACCGGGAGTCACTGCTCAATGTCAGAACTTTTTTGGATCACAGTCGGATTGTGCAGTGTGCAATGAATTTGATCGGTGCGTTGCACCTTTTGTAGGTGCTGTTTCCAATCCGATCGATCCATGCACCACATGCAACTCAAACCTGTACTGTATGCCAGATTTCACTAATCAACTTGGGAACTGTGTTCCGATTGGGGGTTGAGCTTGACAGTCTGAAGACCAACAACTGTAATTTTCAGTTTCTTTAGTCATTATTGAGGCGTAATTGCCTCTGTGTCTCATGTTTGGTCCTCTATATTTGAGAGGAAGAAGCATCAAGACAGTCAAGTATCTTGTGTTTGTGAAACGAACTCCTAATGAAATTCTTTCACTTCCTTACTGGGAATGAGAATATAACTAGCTAGATACATAATTACACATTTTTCAAATTTTTGCTTTTTCAGACTTGCTATATCCATTCTCCTCCATTCTAAATTCGTACTTCATGCAGATTTCAATTCAAATATAAATCTCATCTATGCATCAAAATTTGGATTTAAAATGGAAGAGGGCGAATTATTTCCTTCCATGGTTCAAACTAAGTGGTCTCATTCTGCCAAAAAATTTTGAGTTCGTATACAAAATGAACCCTTTAGCTTTGCCAAATCAAGTTTAACCCCTCGTGTTTGGGAAACGATCCAATTTGATCCTTGGTAATTTTGTTCAAAGCTATTAGGGCAAATTACATTTTACCCCCTGTGATTTATCCTTTTTTTTTTACATAATCCCCTTATGGTTTCAAAAGCTATACATAACCCCCTCATCGTTTACATTAAAGTGTCAAGGTGACGGAAATAGTCACTCGTAACGGAATTACCCTTATAAATACATGACACATTAATCCCGTATGATTTTTATATTTTACCATATAACCCTTTTATAGTTTAATACTTTACCATAAAATCCCCTTATGATTTTTAAAATATACACATAACCCCCTTGGTTAATACATAATTTTCAACTTTACATAAGGGTAATTTTGATATTTTAGGTAACGTCGTTATGAATGATCATTCTCATCACTTTGACACTTTAATCCAAACCATAAGGGGGTTATGTATAGCTTTTGAAATCATGGGGGGTTATGTAAAAAATGCTAAACCACAAGGGGATAAAGTGAAATTTGCCTTTTTTAAAATGAAACAGATCCACAATTTATGGTTGACTAAACCAATAGATTCTAGAGGCGCTAAAGATATCGGAAAATTAAATCAAGGGTTAATCACATTTTATCCCCTTAAAAGATACCCCATTTCTCAGTTTACCCCCTAACCTTTAATTTTGCTCATTTAATCCCCTTTAGGACAAAATTGCCCTTGCATTATTTTGACTTTTCATTTACTTTGTTTTCCTTTCTTTTATTTCTTTTTCTCTTTCTTCTTTATTTAATTCTTCCTCTTTCCCACAAAAATCTTTACCTTAATGATTGAAATTAAAAAAGAGGAATTGCAGAGATCTATCTTCTCCTTAAAAAATTAAAAAAAATATTCAAATCACTTTCCTAAAATATAATTTTTTTAGCCTTTCAATTCTTTTAATTTTGGATTTTCCTCTTTCCTTTATAGTTTCTTATTTTATTCTCAAGAAAATATCTTAAGATGAAATTGTGACCTGATTAATAATCATCAATTGAAATTTGTGACACGTGGCATCATACAAAAAATCAAAATTAGTTTTTGATGTCTTTTAAACCTTCACCCAGAAATATGCAATTATAAACTCAAAACAAAAATTTTCGTTGAAATGAAATTTCTATTGGGAAGGATGAAAGAGAGAAGAAAGAGAAAAAGAAATAAAAGAAAGGAAAACAATTTCATCTTATGATATTTTCTTGAAAATAAAATGAGAAACTAGAAAGGAAAGAGGAAAATCCAAAATTAAAAGAATTGAAAGGCTAAAAAAATTGTATTTTAGGAAAGTGATTTGAATATTTTTTTAATCATTTAAGAAGAAAATAGATCTTTGCAATTCCTCTTTTTTAATTTCAATCATTAAGGTGAAATTTTTTGTGGGAAAGAGGAAAAATTAAATAAAGAAGAAAGAGAAAAAGAAACAAAAGAAAGGAAAACAAGGTAAATAAAAAGTCAAAGTAATACAAGGGCAATTTTGTCCTAAAGGGGGTTAAGTGAGCAAAATTAAAGGTTAGGGGGTAAACTGAGAAATGGGGTATTCTTTAAGGGGATAAAATGTGATTAACCCTTAAATCAATGCATACAATCAAAAGAATACCTTTATAAATTCACTAGCCATTCATCACTAAAATTGAAATCACTAATAGTACGTGTTCTTGAACTGGAGGCTAAATGATAGGCACTTTCACCAATCATGTGCGAACCTACGGTGCTCTTGATGTAAAAGGATGCTCTATATAATATGAAGTTCTTTCAATCAAAGTTATTGTTATATTCCACGTTTTTAGGTAGATGTGAAATTCTTGCGGAGCTGTAGAACGAATTTTTTTCTTCGAATCCTATTTTGACTAGTATTTTTCATATCCATAATAGCGTGAAAAGAAGGACCTGCTCATTTTTAATATTATATATTTTTATTGGATCAAAGTCAAAGAGCCTAGCTACAAGAGACTTTAGAATACTGGTAGAGAGATCGTAGCCTCAAATAAAACAAAAGAAGTTCGTAAGTCTTTTTGTTTATATATATAAAAATCAAATTTCATTTACTGATTAGTGGTAATCATCCAGTATGATTTTATTTATATTATTGCCTTAATAGCAGGTTAAGCATGCATTAGAAATAACATATTTGCAATTTAACAAATACAGTAGATCTAAAATTATGAATAGATCTAAAAAATATGTGAAATTCTGAAATTGTTTTCTAATGATGATGATGAGATCTGTTGAGATGGACCCAAGATCGAAAAACATCTTAAATCTAACAACCAGATTTGAAATAAAATCAGATCTAACAAAAAATAAGTAAAAAACAAAAAAACAAAAATCTAACTAAGAACTCCTAGCGGAACAAAAAAAAAATCGTACTAAGGACCTCTAGAAGAAATAGAGAACTCTTACTAAAAAAACAGTTAGCAAACACTTTATTAGAAAAATAAAAAAATAAAATCCATGAGAGGGAGACCAACCCGAAATGGATCGTTTTCTGAGAAGGAGTAAAGAGAATCAGAGAAGAGAAAAAAGAAGTTCGTAAGTCTTTGTCAAGGTTTATTTGGAAAACGCGTTACTTAGATTTATGTACATGAATAGTTGTTAAACTTCTGGTCTAACTTTTATTATGCTATAGTCCCCGATTCAAATTTATAAATTCAGTATGTTTTGCAGTAGGACCATTAAAATTTGTAAAATTATAACTAGATTACTAGGAATTTGTGATTTAAGTCCATATTACATAACTCAAAAAATGTCTTTATAATTTGGGGTTTGATTTTTTGGCCAATTTTTGTAACAATGGTCAGACAAATAGATATACGTAATCAAAATTCCCAACTTTAACCATTTGAAACCAATAGCCAAAAGTTATGCGATATTTTTGTAGCAGTATTAGCATAAAGCTATATATGAAAACAAAGATCTTCTTTTTTCCATTGATTTTTTGTTTTATGTGTTGTGCATGTAGTATTCCAGTTGAAACTAATTTACAAAAATATGCTTTAAAGACTAAATGATAATGTTCTATGGATATGAAGTGCTTCTAAGGAATTGTTATAAGGATTTAGGAATCTATATGTCATATATTTAATTCAATTCATATTATATTTCATTTTAAAATTTTTTATTATAACAATTTGAAACCTAAGGAGACCATGTTAATCGAAAATTTAAAATTAGGGACCAAAAATACAAAATCAAAATTTTTAATAATGCCAATTTAATTTTGGTTGTATATTCTTGTAATTTTTTGTTTATTTGCTTAAAATCACAAACTTGGGGACCGTAAATTGTTTTAGGGAATAATTTTAGAAACTTCCCCTAAAGTTTTAAATAATATTAATTTGCACCCTTTAGGTCTTCAAAATCTCACATATCTCCCTTGTCAATTTTACATAACTAAATATTCCATTAAATTTTACAAATTGATGACATTGCCCTTGCACTCTTAATAACTACTTAACTAAAAAGTTCAAAAAATTAAAGAAAAAATTCTAAACAAAAGATAACCAAATTTTCATTCCAAATTAGTTCATATTTCTTTGCGTATGATGGTCGGGCAACAAAGGACGTGGTTAAATTTAGTTGATGATAACCCATTTGAAGAATTTTGATAATTAACTAAAACCACAGAGAATTTCAAAAGTCAAATTTGAGGAAGCCAAGGAATTATTTTAGTAAGTACGTTTCAATACATGTTGTTATGTAAGTAGTATTCAAAATTAAAATAATCTTTTCATACATATGGTGTGGTCTATTTGTAACTCCCTCTTATGCTATAAAAAATAACTAATCAATATTAAAAATATTAATTTAAAAATATTCTCTTGCCAAATATTTATAAATCCCGTATGCTCTTTTTTTTCCTGCTGATGTTTTGCAGCAACTTACACCCCATTGCATTTATTGATGCTAGCCATAAACTTTAGAATTTGGATACCCTAAGAGTAGTGATGGAACTAAATTATTATATTCCTTTTGGTATGCAGTTTTTAATGTTATTTTTCTCCAAACGGGCTAACATGTTACCAAAAATGTCAATTAAAGGAAGGTAGGTGAGAGTTTGACAACTTCAAAAGTGTTAGGTGATATTATGAAAAATTTTAAGAGAGGTTTTTGATATGATCTCTTATTTTGAATGAAATATTAGGAGCCATTTTAGTACACCAGCCAAACATTTGCGATCAAAATTATATTTTTCCTTTTTTTAATGACTAACTTCATTATTATTCTTTTAAGTTTCCTTCACCAATAAAAGAGCCAAACTCAGCCCTCGAGTCTCCTATAGATCCAACTTATTTTGGTAGGCAAACAACAGCTAACTTGTTCTGAAAAATATGCATGGCGACATATGCAGAAGGTAGGGTAAAAGAATGAAGTCAAAGTGGAAAGCAAGATTATTTCTCTATGTTCAATTGTCTAAAAAATGAATGCAGTTTTCGACTAGGGAATGAAGATTTCGACATCGCCCAAAAAAACAAAAAAAAAAAAAGGAAGAGAGAGAGAGAGCACTACTCTAGAGCCGTTGGTTTGTGCATTTGCTAGCTATAAAAGAAAATGATAGCAAGTCTGGGAATCTGCTATCATTGTCCTAACTTGTGGGATTTTGTATTTCTTTTATTTTTTCCACGCCTTTTAATACATTGGTTCTTGAAAGTGAAACCGGCTAAAGCCCAAATCTCAAACTGCTAGAAACCTGAAACCCATATCGGGAGACTTCTTGTGAAACCTAGGTACCAAATGGTTCATTACTACCTATTAAAACAGATGCAGCGGAACGGAAGAACAAACAAGAACAAGCAAGAACAAATTTGGGAAAAATCAGATTTTATTAGGGTTCGAAATGTATCAGATATATTATACAGAATGAATATAAGGTATATATATACAACCAAATAACCAAAACGGATTGGACCCAAAAATTAGGCCCAAAAAACCGAGATCTGATTCAAGGCATTTTAACAAATCTCCACCTTGACTTGAATCTTCTCGGAGACAGATGTAACAGACGCACTAATAAAGTGCCAGACGTACTTAAAGTCTTCTTTTACCATCAGAATTGTCTCTAAGTACCATCAAGATGCCCATAAGGGCTATTAGAAACTTAGGACATTTAGCAAGTCCAAACAATGTTTGAACTTACTATGAGGAATCGGCTTGGTGAACATGTCAGCAGGATTGTCAGCAATGCCAATTTTCTTCACCTTGATCCTTGTCTCAGATCTCAAGAAGTGATATCGGACATCAATGTGTTTAGTCCTCTCATGATGAACTTGATCCTTGGCTAGACATATTGCACTGAGACTATCACAATATATATTAGCCTGATCCTGATGTAGGCCAAGATCTCCAACCAGCCCCTTTAACCAAATTCCCTCTTTAGCAGCTTTCGTCAATGCCATATACTCTGCCTCAGTAGTGGACAGAGTCACTGTAGGTTGTAGAGTTGCTTTCCAACTAACTACAGAATGCCCAAGAGTGAAAACATAACCAGTCATCGACCTCATACTATCAATATCTCCAGCATAATCAGAATTTGAATAGCCTGTAACCAAACACTCTGTGTCACCTCCATAGATGAGACCAACATCAGATGTACCCCTAAAGTGCTAAAAAATTGGCTTCATGGCCAGCCAGTGCTCCTTCCTAGGATTAGTCATAAATCTGCTAACAACACTGACTGCATGTTCCAGATCAGGTCTAGTGCAGACCATGACATACATCAAACTGCCCACTGCACTAGAATAGGGAACCTTAGCCATATACTCTATCTCGGCTTCTGACTGTGGTGCGAGTGTAACTGATAGTTGAGCATTCGCTGCACTCGGAGTATTTAAGGGTTTTGCTGTAGACATGCCAAATCTGGTTAATACATTCTCAATATAACTCTTCTGTGTTAAGAAAAGCTTCTTCTGACTTCTATCCCTGAAAATCTCCATTCCTAAAATTTTCTGTGCTGCACCCAAGTCTTTCATCTCAAACTCTGCACTGAGAAGACTTTTTAACTTCTGTATATCAGATTTGTTCCTCACTGCTATGAGCATATCATCTACATACAGAATCAAGTAGATCATCAAACCATCTTCAAGTTTGTTGTGATATACACAACAATCATACTGACTTCTGTTATAGTCGAGCTCAATCATGTAGCCGTCAAATCTTTTGTACCACTGCCTTGGGGACTGCTTTAATCCATACAAGAATTTCTTCAACTTGCATACATAATCTTCTTTTCCCGGAACATGGAATCCATCTGGTTGAATCATATAAATCTCTTCATCTAACTCTCCATGTACGAAAGTTGTCTTCACCTCTAGCTGCTCAAGTTCTAAGTCCTGATGCGCAACAATTACTAGTAGCACCCTGATAGAAATGTGTCTGACCACTGGTGAGAAAATCTCATTGTAGTCTATTCCTTCTCTTTGAGCGAACCCTCTTGCAACAACACGTGCTATATACTTGATGCCCTCAACTGGAGAAATTCCTTCCTTCCTTTTAAAGACCCATTTGCAAGTCACAACCTTTCTCTCTGCTGGCCGTTTGACCAATTCCCAAGTGTCGTTCTTGTGTAACGACTCCATTTCATCACCCATTGCAGCAAGCCATTGAGCTGACTCACTGTCTGAAATAGCTTCTCTATAGGTAGAGGGCTCAGGAGAATCCACCTCCTCAGCAACCTAAAATGCATAACCTACAAAATCCCGATACCTGCTGTGAGGTCGTGCTCCCACTCTCCTCCCACGATCATAAGCAATACTGTGCTGCTAAGTTTCTGACGTAGTATAGGATATAGGTGCCAACCTTTCTGCTGATGCAGGTTCTGGAGACTTTACGTCTGCAGGAGGTTTAGTTTCAAAGGATAGCTGTTGATGATTATCAAATTGCTGTTGTGATTCAAAACCATTTTGAATGATTTGTAGCTCTACTTGTTTATCAACACATGCACTTTCTTCAACAACAGTCTTCACAAGGGGGTTAAGTATAGAGTTTTCATCAAAAATTACACTTCTGCTAAGTATAACTTTCTTTTCTGAGGGTAACCAGATTCTATACCCTTTAACCCCATCTCCATATCCCAGAAATACTCCCTTTTTAGCCCTTGGTTCTAGTTTGCCCTCACTGACATGATAATACACAGTACATCCAAAAGCCTTCAAATTTGAGTAAGTAGGGGACATACCAGACCACACTTCATAAGGTATCTTGCAGTCTATACCTGTATAAGGTGCACGATTGATCAAGAAGCAGGCTGTGCTTACTGCTTCTGCCCAGAAGCTCCTTGGCAACCCAGCATTGAAGAGCATACATCGTGCCCTCTCTAGAAGTGTCTGATTCATGTGTTTTGCTACACCGTTTTGTTGTGGTGTGTGTCGAACTGTGTGATGCCGAGCAATTCCTTCATCTTTGCAGAACTCATCAAACTCCTTCGAACAGAATTCCAGACCATTATCAGTTCGCAGCCTTTTGATCTTCTTTCCAGTTTGATTCTCCACTAAGACCTTCCACTGCTTGAAGTTCTTGAAAGCTTCACATTTTTCCTTCATAACGATTACCCCAAGTCATCCTTGAATAATCATCAATCATGGATAAAAAATACCGACAGCCTCCCAAAGACTCAACTCGTGAAGGACCCCAACAGTTAGAATGGATGTAATCAAGTGTGCCTTTTGTCCTGTGAATTGCCTTCCCAAATTTTCTGCGATGTAGTTTACCGAAAGTACAATATTCACAGAATCCAAAATCGGTGACCTTGTGGCCTTCTAGAAGATCATGTTTAGACAAAATCTGCATCCCCCTTTCGCTCATATGACCAAGCCTAATGTGCCAGAACTTGGTCATACAGACCTACGATCTTCAGAAGATGCAACAGCAGCGGCGGCAGAACCTGTTATCGGAGAACCCTGTAAGATGTACAGGGTGCCATGCTTAACTCCTTTGAGAACCACTAATGAACCTTTACTGATGCACAACTCTCCACTTCCTCCGCTAAACCTGAAACCCTTACTGTCAAGAGTACTAAGTGATATCAGATTCTTCGTCATTTTGGGAACATGCCTGACTTCGTTCAGTATGGCAATTTTTTCAACATGTGTCCTGATCTTAATTGAACCGATCCCAACAGCCTTGCAGACAGCGCTATTAGCCATCATGACATTTCCGCCATCTATCTGCTCATATGTTGTAAACCATTCCCTGTTTGGACATATGTGATAGGACGCCCCAGAATCAAGAACCCATACATCAGAGTGATGTGTTGGTTCGTTTGCAATTAGGGCCAGGTTTTCTTCTGAATTTTTCGCTTCCTTTTCTGCAACTGAAGCTGAAGCGTGTTGTTTTTCCTGCTACTTCTTCTTCTTGAGACAATCAGATTTCTAATGATCCTTTTCCTTACAGTAGTTACAGACATCATCCGGTTTGGGACCTTTAAAGAACTGCTTCTTGTTTCTGGACTTCTTTGTTGTTTTCCAATTTTTCCCTTAACCACGTGTAAGCTTGGAGATGTTAGAATCCACTTAACTGGCTGGCGTAGCGCCTAGCATGACTCGCGTGTAGTTATTCGTGTAAACATTACTAGCTGCCTTATGGCGCAACTCTCTACTATGCAGCGCTGATCTTACTTCTTCTAAAGTCACTGTATCTTTACCGCCAATAAAAGACTGAACAAAATTCTCATACGATAACGGTAGAGACACTAACAGAATCAACGTGGCATCCTCATCCTCAATTTTAACATCAATATTACGCAATTCAAGAAGAATCGTATTTAATTGGTCTAAATGTTTTTGAAGAGGAGTACCTTCCTGCATACGCAGACCGAGCAGACGTTGCTTTAGGAGCAACTTGTTGGTTAAAGACTTCGTCATATAGAGACTCTCAAGTTTAACCCACAAACCCGCAGCAGTTTCTTCATCGGCGACCTCAGTGATAACATCATCTGCCAGGCACAACATGATTGTCGAGTGAGCCTTTTCCTCCAGACTCATCGACTCTTCATTAACGGAATCCGATTTCTTCTTTGTCAGCGGACTCCACAGACCCTGTTGCTTTAACAGAGCCCGCATCTTGATCTGCTACAGACTGAAACTATTTCTCCCGGTGAACTTGTTGATCTTGATGTTCAAAGTAGACATGTTGTTACATGATCTGAGCCCTAGGATGAACCTAGAGCTTTGATACCAGTTCGTTAAAACAGATGCAGCGGAACGGAAGAACAAGTAATAGCAAATTTGGGGGAAATCAGATTTTATTAGGGTTCGGAATGTATCAGATATATTGTACAGAATGAATATAAGGTATATATATACAACCAAATAACTAAAACGGATTGGACCCAAAAATTAGGCCCAAAAAATTGAGATCTAATTCAAGGCATTTCAACACTACCCTTAAGTATGATTAACAAACATGAAAAGGATATAAGAAAAATGGCCCGATTATACTTTCCGTAGAAATTTAACAAGGTGTTGTTGCCACAAGAT
This sequence comes from Coffea eugenioides, assembly GCF_003713205.1. Classification (NCBI taxonomy): domain Eukaryota; kingdom Viridiplantae; phylum Streptophyta; class Magnoliopsida; order Gentianales; family Rubiaceae; genus Coffea; species Coffea eugenioides. Next base: position 9,926,213 of record NC_040041.1, read on the forward strand.
TCTTGGTGTCTATATTTGTATGATTGAGTATTGTTTGAGTGGGTATTAGTTTGTAGCTATCTAGATCCATATCTAATTATTAAAGTGTAAGTGTGTTTGATTCTCTCTTGATCTAGACCAAGATCAGTACTAAACATTAGTAAAAGAAAAGAAAAATAAAGGGGACAGGTCTTGCCCTACTTTTAATCGGAGCGTGGGTGTCTAGCTTTGATGTACCGATGAATTAGAGGTTATGAATTCAAATTCTTCCTTCTCTCTCTCTATTTCTTAAATCTCACTCTTTCTCTGTTAGAAAAATATTTTTAAAAAATTCAACTCAAATTACTTTGGTTATAATCTCATTACTCTTGAAACCAATTTGATTTAAACATTTAGAAGATATAACTATACTCTATTTCTAGAAAATCTAGTTCACTTAAATGTTAAAAGCCAAAAAAAAAAAAGAAATTTGACAATTGAACTCAATTTGTTGGACATTGAGTTCAGCTATCTTTTTTTTTTATTGGTTTAACAAAACTTCAATTATTCTCTTATAATCTAATTAAACAGAAATTCTAGGAAATCAAACTTAGTTGTTCATTTTTTGGTCGAATTTATTTCAATTTCCAAGAAAATGAGTTCAATTACAAATAATACTTTTAACATTTGGAAACAAAAATTACAAATGACCCTGACTCCCAGAATATAGTTTTGTTAATTCAGAACAATTGATCTGAACTTTTGGAAATTGGATTGGGTCAAACATTTTTCAAAACGAAAGCCAACTGAACTAGACTTCCCGGAAACCAAGTTTTTCTAAACATTTTTACAATGAAGAATAACTAAATGCTCTCTCCTATGTCACCCAAAGTGGGATGGCTGGCGTTGAAGTTGTCTTGGATGCATTTCCACTGCTTTGCCACCGGCTAAGACATTGCCTCACGATATTGGTGGTGTGGCATAAAACAAATACAAAAAGAAAAAAAAATTGCTCTCCCACAAATTCAATTCTGTTAAACATTGGGGAATTAGGTTGAACTCAATCTCCAGGAAATTGAGTTTAGTTAGACGCTAAAAGTAGAACAGCTAAACACAACAAAGAAAATTGAGTTGGGTTAAAATTTCAAAAACAAAAGGTGAATTCGACTTCTTGGAAATCAAATTTTGATAAACTTTGTCAAGAATTTTAGAACATCTTTTAAACTTTGAAAGTAAAAACAACTCAATTTGGCTCCATAAAAATGAAGTTCAATGAAATATTTTTTAAAAAAACTAAGCTCAAATCCAGGAAGCTGAGTGTAGTTATATATATATATATATATATTGAACTCAAGTTCGAGGAAATTCAGTTTAGTGCGTATGTCTGTGTATTTTTCTCCCCTTTAAATGTTGAATTGAAGAATTCCTAGGAAACAAGTTCAGCGTGACTTCGTTTTTTTTTTTTTTTTTTAATGCTAAAATTTAGTCTATTCTATGAGTTTTAAAACTACAGGGCTAGCTATTGCCTGCCCTTAAGAGTATGTGACAGTACTAGCCGAGTCACGTGTGAGAGGGGTTATTAAATAAAGTAAACACAATTTTTTAGATCAAGGCTTAAACAAGTTCATGATATAGATCTTGTACCTCTTCACTTCTTTTTTTTATTACAAGAAAACTCGCAGCCGCTACTCGAGAGTACGCACTGGATAAACCCTGTTTCATGCAATAGCTCACCAACCACACGGAGGGTTAAGACGCACTGGGCAACCTCTTCACTTCTTCCCAATTGATCTTCGGAGGGAAATCCTGGTTCTTTAACAGACCATGGGTAAACAGGCTGAGGAATAAACCAAAGTGTTGTTTACAGGGATATATGTTCGAGCTTGTAGGTGACTTACTTAGACAGGTAGTTGCATAGCTTGTGTGCCAGGTAATTAAGGTTTTGCAAACAAATCAAAAGTGTTTTCTTTAATTTTAAGGATACTATTAGATATGTTTTCTGGATATTGAGAATAGTTATCCAGAGGTTTGGGGAGTTTTCCTTTAATTTTAATTTAATTTATTTTTTTTTGGGTGGGGGGGGGGGGGCGTTGGGAGTTTATTTAGTACATGTCTCCGTTGCTATCAATTAACTTGTTGAACATCCTAAATGTACCACGCGATCCATCATTGTCAAGATTCTTCATATATAATAGTTGGTGAAAAAGGTGTTTTATAGACTGGTCGGAGTATCATAAGCAAATACCATGACTTTGTGGCCAAAGTGAGGAGAAAACAATTGCATAAGATAAGAGTACTTGGAAGATTTGCACTGTCTAACTTATAATCGATCCTTACTTTACATCCGTTATTGCAACTTCAATCATGTAACTGTCTAAACTTTCAATCCATCCTTTTGTTTTTCTTTTCTTTTTTTTTTGACATGGGTGGAATAAAAACCAAGGCCCATTTTGACCATTTTTCTTTTCTTTTTTTTTTTTGTCTAAACTTCCACTTCGTAATTCTCATCCCTTCCCTACTAAAACAAAAAAGTTTAAAAAACAAATGCAGCAGTTTGCTCTAAATTTATCTTCAAATCATACTTACAGTATTTTTTTTTATGGGCAGTTCATGAATTTTACATTTATTCATGATATTTCGACATACTTGTTTTAGTCATTTGAGGTGAAAATGTAAGGAAAGCTGAGTTTTGGGATGAAAATGGTGCATTTTTTATATGCACAGGACCAAATTCATTGTTCTGAAAACTTGGAGGCTGGTAAACCGTCCTATGCGTGGTTTTATGCTTATTATAGTGCCCATGATTATGTGCGATTATGTTAATATTTTGTTATTAAATAGTAAGGAAATATTTTGAAGATTAATTAACATGAAGATCAATATATTTTTTAATATGTGAGATTGGGCACTATTTTTTGTATTTGTATATATTTGTGTTGATTCAGTGTATTGCATAGAAGGCTATAGTAATTGTGACAGATTGGTTTTTCTACTGATAGGAGTTCCAATTGTGAGAATTATTAGCCGATACATTAGGCAAATTTATTTATAGAATATTGGTTAATTGCTGTTGTAAAAAGAAAGGGCTATACAAATTAGTCTTTTGTGGTTGATTATTTACTTTATCATACGAGGATATTTGCGTATTATAGATTGCTGAAAAAATTTCTTCTGTTGAATTTTCCTTAGTGGTACTATTTTCATAATTTCTTCAATATGTGTTTAACACTAGAAGCATGAAAGGAGCAAAGAATTCTGTGTTTAATAAAATTGTCTGGAAAAAAGTGATTCTTGTATTGTCCATATAGCTAAGCAAATAAAAAAGGGAAATGTTGTCTAAAATTAAATATAAAACATTATCTAAATGTGTTCATTGCAACAAATAATTTTGTCCATAAACAATTATTGAACAAAAAATGAATAAATTAGAGTTCAGTTTAATGACATAAAAAATAAATTAGTTTACAATCAATGTATGACTAAAGAAAAGGCAAAATTAATTTCACCTAACCTAAAAAAAACTTCTAATATACAGCTGTGTAAGTCCCCAGAGAAGTTGAAAGAGAACAAATAAAATGGAAACAAACCTGAAAAACAGAGAAGTTGGAGCACGAGAAACAAGACAGAGCTACGAAAAGGAGAAAAGAGAAGAAAAAGAGCAGAAGCATGCAAGTCAAATGGAGCGAAAGTATTTCTTTGTCATTGGAGTAGGTAATGAAAACCAGAACTAAAAGCGTGCTTTGTCAGCATCACCATGGCAAGGAGGACGACGAAAATCACTCCAAACGTTTCTTAGCCACTTTGTCTATTAGTATTATACTAGGAGGTGTGCACCGCGCGTAAGCGCGGTGTGGATTTCTAAGATTAGTATGCCCAGTGTTGCCGTGTAAAGTAATAAGAAATTGGAAATCTAAAACTGCAATGAAGAGTATATTTAAGATATAAGGGAAAAATATTACAAGTAATGAGTGTACATTGTTGATTGGAAAATGCATGATTTTAAAAACATAATAAGCAGATCTTCAGTTATTAATGTTGAGATTATTGATGTTGAGGTCGTCAATGTCATGAACTTCATCCATAGTGTAGGAAGTGATTATTTCATAAGTTGAGCGTCTCATCATTCTGAACTTTGGAGTTGAGGGTTTGACGTAGCATACAATGATTTTTCCGTGGAGAATTGTTTGGAGGTGCTGAGCCATATTTATGTTCTGGTGCGAATAAAGTAAGAAAGAAACATAAGTTGGCGAAAAAAAGAGAGGAAAACAAGTGCTGTATAAAAAAATATTGATAATTACCTCTGATTGCAAATAGTATAGCTCAGCGGTAGAAAATTGAGCTAGCTTTTCGGCTTCAGATGCCATAGCAGTAAGATATAGAGTGCCAGTTGAATCCGTTATCCAAATTGAAATACAAGCTCTGGAATCAATAAACTAATGCATATGTGATTGGAGATTTAGATTGATTAATATAAGCAGTGCACATTATTTTTAAGTATAAGTACCTGGGTTGGAGATCAATATTAGCTTGACAGTATTTGCAGATAATTTTTTGCTCATCTATACAGCTGTCTGGTTGGTAACAGTTGGGACAAGCTATATAGGTTAATTTTTGAGGTTTAGAATCAAGCTCGACGACACCTTTTATCCATGCAGTCTTTGGCTTCTATAAAATAAAAGAATTAGGAAGAGGAAATGGGACATAGTAATGAGTAAATATAATAAAAAAGTTTAGATGTGAAATTGGACGGTAGTATAAGAATTTTACGAAGTGAAGTAGAGCGGCTATGTCATGGATCTGATTGTGATGAGGGGGAGCAAGAAGGATGCGTGGATTAGCATAACTGTGATCATGGACCATCTGTGCTAGCTGAGTTGCGTTGTAATGATACCTAAAATAAGAAAGGAAAAGTTAAGCTGGCATGGAATAATTGGAATGATGTAGAGCGTCTAAAAAATTCTGACCAGCGATGCAGATCTGTTGCCTGTTGCACAATTGGAGCTATCAAAATAGTAGTTGAATCTTGAGTTGAAAGGCTAAGATCTGGTATTTAAGCGGAAAAAAAGAAGAAAAAATCAACCATAAGAAGAACGGAAAAGTTTTTCTGCTAATAAATGTGTTGCCATTTTGTAAATAATAGATAGTAGGTATTTGGTTACAGTTTTGTGTTGTGACTTTCATTCTTATGGCAATGATGACTGGAAAATGGTTCTCAGCAGCTGCAATTGCAGGACCATTGTTTTCTTCGAAGTCATTCTTCAAAGTTAAGATGAATGGTCTCATGCTCGTAACACAGGAAGAATAAATGTTTTTGTGAACAGTTTATTTGTATATATAAAGCATGGAATAAGAAATTGAATTAGCAGGTAAGATTATTACTCTTGATCGGCAATGACATAGTCTCGAGCAATGGACGTTGTTCCCTCAGAGGTGATAGTTTTGACAGGTAAAGCATTTGTAGTACAATTCCCATGACATCTAAGAAAGTTTTAAAAAATATATTGACTATGCTAGAAATTTCTTGGCAGCCTGAAAATATATTGCATGGTATGAGCGTTAACTTACTTATAAGCTCATCAGTGTCAGCAATTACGGCAAATGCAGAGAATGAATGTAGCTGGAAATGAAGAGGAAGAGAAGGCTGACCAGCCTCTGGAATTTCTTGAATTAAAGTATCTTCGGTAGCAACGAAATGAAATGGATATTCAGTGATGGTAGTATGAGGGTTTGGAGGAGAAACAAAAGCCCCAGAGATGTAGTATTTTTTAAAGGGGACAAGCAATTCTGTTCTTTGATCTAAAATGTGATGAGGAACATGCATTTGAATTGTAGTACCCTGTGATTAGCAAGTATTAAATTGCATCAGAATTTAATTTGATGATAGGAAGGTAAAAGGAAGGCTTGGATATATATCACCTCTGTGTCAGCTAGGACAAATGTTCGATAATGTTGCTGAAGAGTTGAGTTATATTTAATATGAGTTGCTTCAATTACTTGGACAATAACTCCCCACTCTTTCAACGACGGATGAATAGCAGACAAAGGCATGCTAGAAGGGTTCATTTTTGGGGTATGCTGCAAGAGAATGTAAATTGAAGAGAGGAGTGAGTGTGCTCGATATTTGAAGAAGAAATTAAATGTAATTTATTGGTTGCAGGTCATGAATATCTAGTAGAGAAATGGTAAATGATTTAAGGCGTGGTAGGTAATGAAAATGTGAGTAATAAGGTGATTGAGCTGTTGAAAACAGAACGAGTAAGCAGATTGTCAGGCGTCAAGCTGGAAAGCCATCATTGTAATGTATGTACTGAAGAAACATTTGTTGGGGTGGTGGTATTTTGTCTGTTTCTATTTCAGAACTTTTCATTTAAAGTGAGCAACTTTTTATTAGTGCATAAGGTGAACGAATAATTTAGAGACCTGCAAAGTAAGATGGCTGTGGTTGGTAATGCTCATATGTAAAGGAACATAAGCAGGGGCCATAATTGTATATATGAAGTGCAGGATTCGTTATAATTGTCATAGTGAATTAGTAAATACCATAATTTAAATTAATTAAAAAAAGGAAATCTATTTGAATGCATGAAATTGTATTGCAACATACAAATAGATATTGCAAATTTAATCCACAGTAAAGGAATATTGTAGGCAGAAAGAAAGCTTGGCTGATCAGTGTTGGGTCATGCGTGATGTTTGGTTCAGATAGTTCATTGCATTGTCAGGAATCTAATAACTTTTTGCAGTAATGGAATATATTCCTTGGCAGAATAATTTTTTGACGCTAACAATAAGTTGATCATGTATTTAATTGAGCATTACATATGTAAGTGGATATTCGTCCACCATAAAAATACAACGAAAATATATTGTACCAAGGGAAAATCTTCTCAACTCCATTACTATCAAAGATTACAACAGCAAAACTTGTCTCTGATTCTGGAACGAAGACAAGGGTGTCATTATGCTGTAGATGATGGTCTAGTACAAAGTTTCTCCAATTTCATTTGAGCCGGTTGCCTTTTATTCCAACTTCAGTGATCTTGTGGCCAGTTTTTAGAACTATGGTTGGAGTTCTCTCACCGTTTAGAAAGTGATCAACAAACCGAGGGAGTTTCTAGACATAAGAAAATGTAAGCAAGTTTATAAAGAAGGGTATATTATTCTGCTGGATGAAACTTGCCTACAAATGTTGGGCAGGAAATATCATTACCAAGGAACTTGGATATGCTGAGTCGAACGGTTGATAAAAGCATATTGAATTGGACAATTCTTGAGAGAAAGCTGGGCTCAGTGATGAGGAAACAATTTGTTGATGCAGCGATAAAAAGGTAGGATCTGCTAAGACGAAAGGATGATAGTGTAAGATATACTAAGTGGTACATATAGAATTTTAAGTTACAAAGGTAAATATAATTTGTGAACCTATACTGCTTTGCTGATGCAAAAGATTTGGTAGGGAAACTGTCCATCGGAGATAAACTTGTTTTTTCAGCTCACAGAAATGAATAATATCAAAAATTAGATCTCCAGCATGTCGAAGCAACAACATATCATGTTCTTTGGTAATGTTCTGGTGATAATATTCCAGCCACCCTTCTTCAAAGCAGTCATTTCTAACTGAGATGGTCCATCTGTGCAATCCATGTCTGAACGTGATCGTATTGTCATCATGTTGTCTGAGCAATATTTGAAATGCAAGAGGCAAAGGCTGTATGTTGCATAAAAAGGGAGCTCATGTTTAAACACAAATTGAAGAATAGACCTTAAGAAAGCTTTTCCAATGCAGACGAATATTATTACCTGTCCTCTGTTCTTGCATCTGATAAAAAAGCAATATGTTTGTGGAGCATTGCCTGTGATGTGAGACGAATCCACAGAAACAGTAGATGTTTCGGCCATGAAGGATCTATTGTTTAAGAAGCAAAAGTGAAAAATGTATGACTGATAGCAGTTGGTGAATGTAGTTGTATAAGTTTTAGCTATGAATGCATAACAAAAGACATTAGTAGGAAAAACCTGTTGGTGAAGTCAGGGAGAAATCTGCTCTTTGATGTGTTAAGTTAAGAAAGTAAATACATGCACATATAAAGAATGAAGGGAAGATGGAACAGGTTTATATATTTATACTACTAAGTAACGACTGTTTATTACAGCACAACAAATATAATAGGTTTGTGTTGGATCAATAGCTTAGGCGCTGAGGATGCTCATGCAATGACAAGTATACGTTATAATTGATAGTATATCCATTATATCTATTGAATAATTAATGGAGAACTAGATAACTTTAGAGTAAAATTGTGATTGTTATGTTCTGCTGTAACTAGAGAGCAACGAGCATGTAATTGAAATGTAAAGATTGAATAGGTGAAAAAAGGTAAATGGCAGTAAAATGTCTAGTCAGAAAATCAGCAGAACAAGACATAAAAGTTTTTTAATTTTAGCTGTAAGTTCCAAGAAAGGGAATCAAGCACTGGCAGCATAGTTCCCCTGGTAAAATAAAATACCAAATAAAATAAAGGTGAAAAGAAAGGGATCAAGCATAGGTAGCATGGCTTCTCCAGCAGAACAGAGTGCTGAACAAAATCTAATTGATAACAACGTGCAATAGTGCTAACTATTCGTCGTTATCAATACAAAAGTAAGTAACAGCAATCTAAATGAGCTTTGCCTTCTTCTTGGAGCTTTCAGTGGCACTGTGGGAACCACTATTGCTTTCATCAGCTAACAGCTCAAGTTTTTCAGTTAGACATTGTCTAGCCTTTGAAGCTGGTTTGGTTTCTTTAACAGGTGCAGATTCTGTAGTAAAATCAATTTTGTTAAGAAAGGCAAAATAGTAAGAAACAATGATAAATAAACATTTATTCAATTGTTTAATATAAGTAGAAGAAGAAAGGATTTTTTGAACTGGTGTTTATGAACAATTATTTCTGCTTTGAGAAGGAAATAAAGGCTTTGTTGATGGATTGGTACTGTACAAGATTACTGCTCAGTTGGCGATACCTGAAGTGTTGGTGGTAGCAGTGTCAGCCTGGAGATCGATTAATAAAGTATCACTTTTGCATTGAGTTGGCGATTGAACAACATTAGTATCGAGAACCTCAGAGTAGTAGATAATTGTATAACGCTGCTTTGCATCAGCCATTTGAGTTTGCACTGGTTTTATGTGCACCAGAAACCACTTTGACTCCAGCTCCTTATGGACAGCCTCAAGAGGGAGTTCAATGTTCTATGAAAAGAAAACATGGAGGAAAAAAATAAGGAAATGAATAAGGATTATATGCACAATAAGATGGCTACTGCAATAAGAATTAAATGAAAATAATAATAATTTGACAGTCATTTTTTTAAAGGAGAACATGCCTGCTTAAAATGGTCCATTATTTCAAAAGCAGTGAAGGTTAGCAGCTTTTCTGCTTGTTCTCCAAACACAGAAGCTGTGATGGCACCAGTATGATCACATAAATCGATATCAAAGCGACACCTATAGATGCATGTAAATTTCAGTGAGGTATGTCTATTAAGCAAAAGGTCAATAATGAGCAAGCGGAACTTATACGCTAATGTATTTTAAAGTAACTACCTGGGCTGAGCAGGATGCTTTTCTTTGCATGTATTACACATAAAAATAACTCCATCTGCAACAGCAGTACCCCGGCAGCATTTTTTACAGCTCATATACCAGTATTTCTGGAATATGTGCTGAAAAGAGAACCTTGCTTTAACCCATATATTCTAAAAGCCAACATTGAAAGGCACTGTTTTAACTCATATGTTAATATGTAAATGGATAGTCAAATGACAGATTAGAGGAAAAAGTGCTGAACCTTCTGTGATGGTCTGACATTTGAAATTAAAGTGATTTTCTGATCTGCTTTCACTGATATGTTAGGGTTATACCTAATATAGCTTTTTTCATCAATGATTGCTGCAAGTAGGTTGGTATTTCTCATCGCCCTGTGATAGACGAGATGGAAATAGTAATGGAAACAATTGATTATAGATGATCAATTGGTTACATGACATAAATAATTATTCAATACTAGTTCTTTAATTCTCTTGCTTCCTGTACAGGAGGGTCAACAAGGATCGCCGAATCAAACCATGTCGACAGCGCAACTCCTATAGGATTAAGAATGATGATACGTTGGCAAGGCTGGTGTATTAGTTTTTTCATGGAAATGGGAATTAAAACGAAGATGTACAGATGCAGAATTACCATTATAGTTGCTAACTTTCAGCCTGCGACATATGATGACAGGGTAGTTGTGTATGTCAGATAATATCTGTTGGCCTTCATTCTTGATGAAATCGTCCCACATGGAAAGCATGACAGTTTGCGATCTAAAACGAAGACAATAAGCAGCTGTTAAGATAGATAAGACATATAAAAAACAATGAAAATGGAGCTAAGTAAAAGTTTGAAGAGCAGTAGAAAGGGAAGGATACTGTTTATTGACAAGGACGAATTTCTGAACAACAGATTCTTTGAAATTTTTATTAATGATCCTGCTGTCCTGTGCTTCAATAACAATTCCAAGAACATCTGTCAAAGGGAAACGTTCTTGTAAAAGCTGTTCTAAGTCGAAATTCATGATATATGTGTAATATACTACATACATACCCACAGATTTATCCTTATGATCCATGTACTGTGCCAAGTCTGTGAATTGAGTGCAGTTAAATTTGACAGGCATTATATCTTCGTCATCAGCATCCTCTTCAATGACAGTTTTACTAGTGAGCATCCACTGTATTGTGAGTTCAGCTGTTTGATATTTTGGGTGGATTGGTCTAACCACAGCATTCGCTATTCTGTATTTTTTGTAGACCTGCAAGATTGGTCCGACCCTAGCAATGTCATGGTTGAAAATAAGGCCTTCAACTTTTGGTCCCTGTTGCATAAAGAAAAATGTTCAAGAATCAATCGGTTGTGAATACGAATAGAATATCAACAGAAATTTTAAATACAGAGGTTGTATCTATCTACCTCTGCATCAACAAAAATAAATTTTTGCTTCTTTGTTGGCGTCGACATTGATTGGGTAACTTGCTGTTTTTCCTGAACAATAACTTTGCATGACCAGTCTTGCATATCAGGTACAATTTCTTTTATGGATAAGAGCTTGTCCATGCTGAATGGAAAACAATAAAGGAAATATCTATGAAATGTGAGTATGAATAGAGAATTGCATTGCAGGTATTATAACAACTAAATAATAATCATGGAGAACAAACCTTAACTTTAAATAACTGTAACATGCAGTGCTAGTGTTCAGTTAGCTGAAGTATTTCCTGAAATACTACATTTCTAGTCTTGCAATCTATTTTTATACCATCAAAAGTTCCAGGCAGAATAAGAACTTTAAGTGCTGCAGAAGTTTTAACTCTAGATAAAGCAACATATAGTTGGCCGTGAGAAAAAACTGGTTCGCGAAGGTAGATTCCAACATAATCTAGTGTTTGCCCTTGGGATTTGTTGATTGTCAAGGCAAAACAAACACGAACAGGAAACTGTGTTCTTATAAATGGCAGGCCATTTTTGTCATCATCAGACACTTGTAAAGGAATTTTAGGGAGGAAAATTCTCTTTCCTTGATGCTGACCAAAAGCAATTTCTGCACAGATAGTATTCTGCCTCAGCTCTCTACAAATGAGTCGTGTACCATTGCACAATCCTTCTGTAGGGTTCAGGTTTCTTATAAGCATGATTGGACAATTTTCTTTGAGCAGTAGCTTGTGAGGAGGAAGGCCTTTTGGATTTTGAGAATTCAAGAAATCTTCATAGTCTCCTTGATGTCGTGGATCAACGGTTCTATCAGAACTGACATAGACATGAAGATTTCCCGAAAATCTTCTGATCATTAGGTCATTTATTTCATCCACTGAGCTATTTTTTGGAGCAAGGACACATCTATTGATCATACCATAAGGATCTTTTGAATACATAGTTAAATCCGGAAAAACAGATTGAAGCAACCTGTTTGTAAGAAAGCTGAGTAAGAATATATAAATATTCAACTACAGAGGAATGACCAGATAAAAGCAGGACTTGGAAGGGAAAATTCTTTAACCTGTTCAAAGATTCTTCTTTTTCAGTATAAGGAATGACCATCTCAGAAGGTAAAGTTATTTCACCATGCCTATCAACAGCTTCTCTTCCTTCTCCTATTCTCAATAGGAGTTCTGAGAATGCTGGATCTAAGATGGCTCGCATATTTTGTACCAGCTGGAGCTTTTGCATGGAAGACCACAAATGAGAGCTAGGAAGACTAGATTCTATAAGAACCTGTTTTGTAGCCTGTCTGATAACTGGCAAAGTTTGACGAAAATCGCCACCGAAAACAACTATTTTTCCTCCAAATGGATCGTCACAGTCCATTATATCTCTAAGCAAACCATCAAAGGCTTCAACAATTTCTCGTTTGGCCATTGAAGCCTCGTCCCACAAGATTAACCTTGATTGAAAAAGTAATCTTGCAATACTGCCCTGTTTACTAATCTGGCAGGTTTTATTTCTAGAAAAATCTAACGGTATGTTAAATCTAGAGTGGGCTGTTCTTCCTCCTGGAAGAATAGAGGCTGCGACACCTGACGTTGCAACCGCAATGGCAATGTGGCCTTGGGATCTCAAAGTAGCTAGAAGAGACCTATATAGGAAGGTCTTGCCAGTTCCTCCAGGGCCATCAATAAAAAAACTTTGGCCAACAGGAGAGAAAACTGACTGGAGAATTAAATCATAGGCATGCCGTTGTTCAACATTCAATCTAAAAGGCATTAGAAGATCCTCTGCCAGAACTTCAATATTCCTCTCACATTCAATTTCCTTTGTTAGCTGATCAGAGTGAACATCTGCTGAAGTGTTTACAGCTAAGTGGTAGTCAGCAAAGCTTTTACCCATTTGTTCGACCATTCTTTTAATTTCCTGTAGGACTTTATTTCTAATTTCTTCAGCCGTATAAAAACAAAGATGTTGGGATCGCTGGTAATCTGCAGAGAGATCTAGCTGAAATTTGTCCCAAAGAAACTTAGGATCCGCTGGAGCACAATGAACAAGAATAGTAGCAAATAACAGTCTCAAAGAGGATGGCATTTGGAAAACAACTGCTTCTTCAAGAGTCTCTTGTATATATGTATCAGACTGTAAAAGTCCAAGGGCCAAAGCAGCATCTCTAAAGCAATTCATTTTTTGGCCATTAATAGTTAACAGGTCATCAAATGACGTAGGTGCTCGAACATGAGTTAGCAGGAGTCTAAGGTAATATCTCTCTCCTTCACGAGGGCTGACCGTGACCAGCCTTCCAATGGCTTTTTTACGCTTTCTCTCAGTCCAAGTTTTAAATTTAAAAGACCAAACAAAATGTTCTGGAAATTCCCTATAAAAGCACTTCAACGTTTCAGCCTTTGCATTTGTTTTGTTCATCTTGAAGAACTCAGTTAACATGGTCTTTGAGAAATCAATTTTCCTCAGTAGCTGCAAAAGGTCTGAGTTTTTGTTGAAAGTGATAAGCTGCTGCCCAGGTAGGTGAACTTGGAGAGTATAGACAGCTGGAGTCATCTCGTTTAGCCTAAATTCAAAGATGCGCCAAAAAGCCTCAGGAGGTGAAATCCATCTTCCCTGCTGGAATTCTTTAATTTCATCGACATCAGGACGGGAATCATCAGATATAATTTTGAAACTGATAAGATCGTGTCCTTTAAAGACGTACTTGTATAAATATTTAACCAGCTTCAAAGTAGAACAGATTTCTACATTCATGTGGCAATCAAACAAGGCTAAAAGATAAGGATTATAAGGAATGATCCATCTATTGTCAAGTTCAAACCTGCGGACAGTTATCTTTCTGCCATTTTCCCTTCTCCTATAGTATGGATAGCTGTCTTCGGCATGAGTTGTGTGTTCACAGAAGTTTTTTGGATAATGATTTTTACAGCTACCATTTTTCATACAAGGGCTATTCCTGCCCATTTCCCCGCAAGGTCCATGAACCATGTGCTTAAGAACAAGAGAATACAAATGAGGGAACTGCTTAGGATCAGGGAGCTCAGCAGAAACTATTCTATCGTATGACTCAGGATTAAGCAGCTTGAATTGTGGTCTCAAGATTAATAACAAGTGAGCATGAGGAAAGCCACGTTTCTGGAATTCAATAACGTAAACGCATGCAGCGACCTCTCCAAAAATTTTTCTGTCTAAAAGTTCAGCCTTGAGCATTTCAAATTTTGCCCTGAATACTCTAGACAAAAGATCTGGCCTATCTTGAGGTTTTTCCTTAAATTGCAGATTATCTTGAATTTCTTTCCACATTGGATTACATGTCATGGTGAGAAAAATATCCGGCTTTCCATATTTTTGTACTAATGACATTGCATCAAGATATCTCCGCCTCATATCTCTTGGCCCACCGATAAAAGAAGCTGGTAATATCACTTTACGACCAACTTTTGAGCCTTCACTCTGACCAATGGAAACACTATCCAATACTCCTGCAAGGATTTCTGTTCGAACGTCATTTTGCCTCTTGCGCTGAAAATCCAGTCGAGACGTTTCAATTTTTACATAGGAATCAACAGAAAATTGCTGCAGCAATCTAAGAGTATGCAATAGCATGGATTCATCATTTTTCCTTATCTGGAACCTATAGCAGTAATACTCTCTAGCTGATACAGTATGTTCATCCTTCTTTCCATGATCAGCAGCTATAGGAAATGAAAAAATGGTACATGTAAACAAAAGTTTATTTTGATAATCGTGGAACTGGGAAATTATAAAAGCTAGGAGATGTACTTGCCTCTCTTTTCTAAATCCATAAGTTGGGCTGGTTCCTGTAAAGAAGAGGGATCAATGATAAACTCTTCATCACAGGAATGATCAGTTCGCTTTCTTTTATAGACTCGTTTAATTCCGTGGTGCCATCCAGATTCACCACGAGGAAATAAGAGAGGATACTGCAAAGGGTCATAACAAGCATAATAATGCTGGACCTTGTGAGCAGCATTTGAGTGGCTATAAACGAGAATATGCGCTTGCTTATTGACTGATTCATCATCATGTTCAGTCCATATAGCGGCAACTTGAGAAGTAGAAGGAAGATTATAGATACGCTGGTCAAGGCCAGGAAAACAGTTAAGCACAATATTATGCTTTTCAAGATCTGGAACATCCCTTAGATCCTTAAAGAATCTAGCATAAGGATTATGAGAAAGTATGTCCATCAGAAGCTTTAAAGTGCTCTGACGTAACTTATCAGAAGTAGCGACTCGCTTGGTCAATTCTTCATCGGTATCAAAAAAGTAGAGATGGATCCCACAAGGCTTATGATCAGGCTGTGACAAACTGTTTAGAAAATGATAAACCTGTCCCTGAACACGAAAGGTATACACTCCCATTGCATTCCTTGTCAATTCTGGGTCATACTTTGCAGCAAATGAGGTGAAGGACAAGTTATTGTTATAAGTACGAGACAATCTTCTAAAATGCTCGCATTCTTCATCATTTCCTATAAATAAACGCTTTAGAGCATAAGGCATTGCAGGAGCAACAATAGAAATTTCTCTTTGGGAACAACAAAAGCTAGGGGGTTCCAAATGAAATCTTTTAGCTCCACAATATTGACAATCAGGAGCATCAGGCAGCAATAAAGATTCTTTAGGAATTTCATCAATCTTAGATTTTTTTGAGCGACGGCATCTAGTAACTGGCCCTGCAGTTTAGGTTATGTGATGGGAACGATGTTGATAAGGAAAGCTCAAAGAAGTATAATATGAAGGGAATATGGGGAAAAAGTTCAGAAATAAGACAAACAAACAAAGGGCAACCTGATTGCCTCCTCCTTGTCAATATAACGTTTGAATGATCGCTTGTAGTAGCTGGAAGAGCAACAGCACAATCAGATGATTTGCTGGTCCCGTTTGTGTTGCCTGGCAAATGGTTGTATTATTCTAAGAAAGTAACTGTTTGCTCTTAAAGTGACAGGACATCTACAATTATACAATCATGAATTCTAATAAGCTGAAAATAGCACACAGGATTGTCTTAGATGGGGGTAATTAATTTTTTTTAAAAGGTAGAGGTTGAACACTGAAAGAAAGGAAAAAGAATTAGGAAAGTGAACGAATAATATGTATAGGCTGAGCAGGTCTAAAAGAATCAGTTTCGAATGTAACAGGAGAAGACACATCATGCTCACATAAGTGGTCTAAGGACGAAGTAGCAGAAGAGGTAAGGAATCTAAAATTTGACCTATCAATAGGTTTAAAGATGCTAGTCAAACCTTCAGCGGGAGGATGGCAGGATTGTTCATTTTCATTAAGGCCTGCAACTGTAGCTTGTGAAAAGGGGGATGCTGCTGCAGACAGATGACGGAGATGCTTCTGCTTAGAATAGTGGTTATGAGGTAAACAATGGGAAGGGAGAAGGTCGTTCTTTTTTCTTTTCTGAGAACGATTCTGCGCAGAACATTTCCTACAGGGGACTATGTTGCTGCACGAAGCTGCAGCAATGCAGAGATATAGATGGTCTTATATATATAGGAATAGCAGACAAAAGATGACGATATCAGGAGCGAAAAGGAAACATAGCGAAAAAGATTCCCAAGTGCTGCAATACCTGTACCGTGACAGATGTTCATAGATGGAAGATTGAATGCAGCAGAAGAAACAGGAAAAGATGCCAACACGGGAAAAACAATTAAAGAGCTAAATGGCTCCGGGGCAGACAGCTAGTCTAGGACCACGGCATTTATACCTTCTGGAACAAAATTACACTGTACTAAATGCGGGAAAATAGAAGAGGAAGCAGCTCCACTGGATAGGCACAGCGAGGCAGCTATAGCGGTAGACATATAGTTCAACGATTCTTCAGGCACAGCAGGATGATGATCAGCAATCTGATTGTGACCACCTGCTAGCTTATCATTACGAGCAGGAGCAAAATCAGAGAAACAAACACCAGTTTCAACATGCCCGAACGGGACCTTACGAAGATAAGAGCGCGATGGTTTCTCCTTTTTCTTAAGAAGCCTGGCCTCACGCCTCCGGCGTGAAAGGGCAGCCTTATCATCGGAAGACATTTCCGCGTAACGCTTGCGGCGCAAAGCATTTCTATCCATCTCACTAAAAGAGCTAAGAAGGAACAGGCCGAATATAATAAATTTGCGCGAACCGACAGTAAGTATAAAAGAACATAGCAGAATCCAAACTAAAGAAGACGACAAACGCGTGTGGTTCTAAAGTATGAAATAACCAGGAAGGGGGGAAAAACAGCCATATACATATTCGACGAAAATGGAGTTATAACTAAACAAAGACAACTATATACACAGTCTGACGTAATACACTATTAAATAACTCATCTTTATATCCTGAAGCTAATCTTCAAGATCTATCCCGTAGAAGAAAATGGTCAGTTGGAACCCCACATTTTTTACTCTATTGCAGGGCTTACTGCGAAGTTTATGACAGCAAAAGAGAACATACCAATTAGCAAAGATAGGTGGTATTCACCTGAGATGAATGAGGCATAAATGGCCAAGATAGGAAATGTACAGATAAGGCTATTTAAATCGAAGGTACAAGACAAATTCAAGATTTACAGATTGGGTTCTGAGTAAAAAATTAGAGGCATCTCTAATTGGGCAAATATCACTGCAAGACATTTCCACGTAATTCGTTCAGCGCACCGCATTTGTAGCCATCTCACTAAAACAGCTAAGAAGAAACAGTCCAAATATAATGGATTTGCGGGAAATTACAGTAAGTACAAAGGAACATAGCAGGATCAAAATTAAAGAAGACAACAAACGCACATTCTTGTAAATAATAGAATATAAAAAATTATATAATGAAACGATGATAACATGCATGGACAGCATCTACACTGCAAGAACGTAGCAAGGGAAAGCAATAAAGCAAGCATGCATATTGTGAAGAAGGCATGCATGTTGGGGAAAAGGCGTAAAGCGTGAAATGACCAGGAAGGCGAAAAAAACAGCGACCAACTGATGCAGGCACAAACAAACAAGCATCTAACCTGCAAGGGAATTTCTGCCAAAACACATAAGAGAAGATGAAGTCCATAGCAGGCTCCACGCAAGGATGAAAATGCGGCCAAATTCGACAAATAAGGACATCAAATAAAGCTGTGAAAGAGAAAACGACACCCACAGTAACATGAGATGCTAGAAAGGAAGGAAAAAGGCGGGATTTTTTTTCTTTGAAAAAAATGAGCTCACCACAAAAGCAGAGGCATATATCGACCAGCATTCATCAGCAGGGGAAGGGGGGAAAAAGAACAAAGTTAGTGGGAAAAATGAGCCAAGTTTCCATAGTTCATAAGCAACAATAGCAAAAAAGCATATAAACCGATAAATGAATGACTTACCGAGACAATATTGTTGGAGCAGGCGAATAGAAACGAAAGGCTCAAAAGAACAGACCAACAAGCAAAGGAAAGAAAGCCAAACCAAGCTATAACTGAAACAATAGAATGGAGGAGGGAAAATGGGAACCGAAAGCGTAAAGCAACTACAAAGCATGATAACATCTGAAAAATCCAGAATACAAAGAATGGAGCAGGTTCAATGGCAGTACGGAGAAGGACGTTGGAAAGTATCAGAGTCAAAGAAGAGAGGCCTCTTTGAAAGTCTGCACAGTGGCTAAGCATTCTTTTGACATATATAACCCAGCACAACAAAACTAAGTCAACTCACAAAAAAAGATTGTAAATAAACATGTAAATCAAGGGTAAATAGGTAATTCATGAGCTGTCACATTGATTGAAAACCAAAAATCTGACATTAGGTAAAAGTGAAAGGAGAGTTAATCTCACAAAAAACCTGACATTAGGTAAAATTGAAAGGAAAATTGCATCATTATCACCACTATCGGTCCATCATTATTTATCACCACTATCGGTCCATTGCTCGGTTCCATGCAAGCGGTAAAAAAAAATTTTTTATAGGCAGAAGTCCATTTTTTCGGCTCCATACAAGCAGTCAAAACACAACCCATTCATTCAAAACGCACCCAACACCACAAAAGCAAGCATTGAGCACGTGGAGGAGGACGACAACATTTCCACCCATCATAAAGCGACACATCAGCACCACACAGAAGACGATTTGGCAACTTTCCTAAGCACTTAGACTATATATGGTTGATGATCACCAATCAGCACATATCATCTATTGCGAGTTGGTATTTTCAAAGGCCTACAAGTGGATAACTCAATATGGTTTCTAATGGATATAAATCATCCGTGGTGCATACATCCAATAACCAACCCCCACTTGAGGGAGCCGCCTCAATGACTCAAATGTTATAGTTCCAATGAACTTCGACAATTTTAAGTAGTGGGGTCAAAATGGATAATTATGGAGGGTTTGGACGGGTCATAATTGAGTAATAAATATAATTGGATCAACTTATTTATACTTATTTAATAAATAGGTCAAAATGAGTCAGCCCATTTATATCTATTTAGGAAATGGATATAGATACATATTCAATTATCCATTTATGACTCACTTGAAATTTTATTTATTTTTTCTTATTTTTTGCACGTTGTTTAACAAGAAATAATGATATTTTTTTAATATTAGATTGGTAAAAAATTCAAATTTGTCCACTTAACATCCACTAAAAATTAAATTTAAATGCATATTTATTTTTAAATTGATATAAATTGATGAACCAAATCAACTCACTATCCATCAATTAAATGGGCTTAATTGTATATTCATTTTGTATATTCATTTAGACCCATTTAAAGTTCATTACAGACCCAAGTCCACTTATTAGTAAGCGGGTTTCAGCGGATCAATATAATTGGATTGTGATTAATACCTCTAATTTTGAGTATTTCAGATAAAATAAAATAAAGTTTAACCCTTTAATGGTTTTTTGAAGGGAAAAATAAGGAAGAAATTGTTTATTGCAACTCTCCCTCTGGTCGCATGCCCCAAAAGGAGGGAAAAGAAAAGGGATAATTGCAGAAACCTCCCCTGACTTTTATAGTAATAGCATGGACCTCCCCTATCAATTTTGAAATAGCACTGACCTCCCCTATCAAAAGTTGGAGGCAATTTAATAGGCAAAAGTGGGTCAATTTACTAAAGTACCCCTGACATGATTTAATTTTACCAAATGAATATGATGAATACTTTCATCAAACCCAACAAAACATTTGTTAATAAAAATTACACTAAATTAACTATTTCTGCATAGTTTAACTAAATAACTAAATAACTAATAATCTAATTAATTAATAACTAATTATCTAATTAACTATTAACTAATTAACTAATTATCTAATTGTTAATAGTTATTAACTAATCAAACTATTTCTGCATAGTTAAACTAATTAACTATTAACTAATTATTTAATTAACTATTAACTAATTAACTAATTATCTAATTAATTAATTAACTAATTTCTATTTATCTAATTAACTAATTAACTAAAGCTGTTGTCTGTCCAAAACTAATAAACTATTTGCATGTTAAACTAATTAACTAATTAACTGCTTAACTAATTAACTACCTAATTATCTAATTAATTAATTAACTAATTTTTGTTTATCTAATTAACTAATTAACTAAAGTTGTTGTCTATCCGAAACTAACAAACTATTTGCATGTTAAACTAATTAACTAATTAACTGCTTAACTAATTAATTAATTAACTAAAGCTGTTGTCTATCCGAAACTAATAAACTATTTGCATGTTAAACTAATTAACTAATTAACTGCTTAACTAATTAACTAACTAATTAACTAATTTCTGTTTATCTAATTAACTAATTAACTAATTAACTAATTAATTAATTAACTAAAACTGTTGTCTATCCGAAACTAACAAACTATTTGCATGTTAAACTAATTAACTAATTAACTAACTAACTAATTAACAAACTATTTGCATGTTAAACTATATGCAGTACGCATTATCTATTTAAAGTATCGGCTCTTTATGGGTATTTTACTTTCAAACATTTAATTTATGATAAAAACATCAATGTTTGTAAGTAAAATTCAAAAAATGTTACAGTAATATCAATATTCTTACTTTCAAACATTTAATTTATGGTCCTATGCCCCTCCCTTTTTGTAAGAATATTACTGTAACACTTTTTGAATTTTACTTACAAACATTGATATTTTTATCATAAATTAAATTTTTGAAAGTAAAATACCTATAAAGAGCCGATACTTTAAATAGGTAATGCGTACTGCATATAGTTTAACATGCAAATAGTTTGTTAATTAGTTAGTTAGTTAATTAGTTAATTAGTTTAACATGCAAATAGTTTGTTAGTTTCGGACAGACAACAACTTTAGTTAATTAGTTAATTAATTAATTAGATAATTAGTTAATAGTTAATTAGATAATTAGTTAATAGTTAATTAGTTTAACTATTAACTAATTAGATAATTAGTTAAGCAATTGTCAAGCAAATAATAATTGTCAAGCAAGTAAGGGCAAAATTGGAAGAAAATTCTTATCTCACTTCTACAAAAGCTGTCAAGGAGGTTTCTGCAACGAATTGTTACTGTTCAAGGGAGGTAAATGCAATTTCTAAACCTAGAGGGGAGGTCAGTGCAAATGTCAGAAATCTCAGGGGAGGTTTCTGCAATTATCCCAAAAGAAAAAGCCTTGGCTGCTGAAGCAAAAATCTCCCACTACGTGAATGCCGGCACTTCCATGAATGACAATATGGAGCAATATTGTCAAATTGTGTAGACCTGCAGGGACAGCTATCTTTGTTAAATTATTCGTGAAAGAATTCAGCTGCCGACTTGTAATTATCACAAGAATTAATCTCAGCTAAGAAAAACTCTAGAATGAAGCATTCGGATTGAGTCAATGAGTAGTGAGGAGATCATAGAGGGAACCGGAGGAGTGGCACGAGGGGCCACCTGTCCTATTTCCCCACGATTGGGGCAAGCAGCAACCGTCCGAAAGATTGACAGCCATGTTTTGGCCTATGTATATATAAGTCCTAAATTACATATATACATCGATTTTGACACCATATTTGAATTTCACAAAATTTTATTTTATATTTATAAGTTATTAAAAGTAAGTTACATCCCATGAAAAATGAAGCAAAATCGACTCAAACAGCAATCGTTTGAGTCCCTAGTCCTCCACAGTTCTATAAGTTCAGATTTTTATCCCTTAGAAAATTGAAAAATTTTAAAAATATTCTTTACAAGTTTAGATATTTGCCCATGCAAAAATTAAAAATATCTTATATTACATACTCGAATGCAAAATATTAAAATTTGCATCGTCAAAGTAAACTTTCTAGTTCCGTTTATGATAGGGAATTAGGGATGAGAAAGCCAAGAAGGGGCGGTGGATATGGATTCAAGTTCAGAGGGTGGCCCCCTAACATAACCAAATAGTCAATTTTTGGATACCCTCTAGACAAAAAATTTTGTGTAAAGCAAGTCAGTTAATTAGCAGAGGCAGCTCAATCCTTAACTATGTTATAATGTTACTCTTTAATTCTTAGACAATTTGCAAAATTTAAGAAGTTACAAGTTAGAACAATCTTATTGTATAATCTGATATAGTGAATGCAACGAGAAAGTATTTCGTCGTATTTAACTAGGGATGTAAACAAGTTTAATCAAGTCAAACACTCTACTGTTCAAATTTATTTAATTATTTTAACAAGTTTAAAATTTTAACAAATTCAAAATTTTGTTCAACCTTGGTTTATTTATTTACTGAATCAAGTTTGACCGAGTTTTTTTTTATCGAGTTTGAATGTTTGTCAAATATAAAACGCTGTTTATCCTTGGTTTAATTAGTTGGTAAATCAAATTTGAATGAATTGTTACCAAACCAAATTCAATAAACCAAATTCAATTCGAGTATCAAATAGTTTAGTTCATCTTTCAGTCCTACTTTAAACTTATATATATCTCCAATTTGAGGGCTAGAATGAAATTTTCTAAGTATTACTGGGATTATTTCATGACATGATAAAAAATTTCACGAACATAAGGTAGTTTTCTTAAGAAGATTTTTTTTTTTTGGTAAACAACAAAAAAGTCCTAGGGTATAGCTATCTTACAGAAAACTCTCTATGGTTTCAAATCATATGTGTTGATATCTCATGGTTTGAAGTAATTTGAACATTGACGGAAATCGTTAAAAAAAACGATTTTGAGTGAAATGACAGAAATGTCCATATAATATAAGCAAAAATAGCCTAAAACAACCGATTTTTGATCTATTAGTTTCATTCACTAATAATATAAACAAAAAACATCGATTTCTACAAGTTTAGAGCAAATTTGAAAAAGAATCATGGTTGTTTTATTAAAGTATGAGGGACAAAATTGGTATTTCAGATCAAAATTTGCCTTAAAAAACTATTTTTTGAAAGAACCACGCGCATTTCCTGCTCGTTTACATCACACGCGTTGAATTTAACGATTTCCTTTGATTTTTCACTTTACTTCAAACCATAAGGTACCGATGTGTATGATTTGAAATCATAGGGTGTTATTCTATAAAATAGCTATACTATAGAGGGCTTTTTTGTTGTTTACCCTTTTTTTTTAATTTGCTGCACTTAGGACAGCAGATAAGAACAAAAAAGAAAAAAGAAAAAGAAAAAGGTGACCAACTATTATAACCATTAATATTACAACTCACCCCTGAATTGCAACATTATGCAAAAAAAAAAAAAAAAAAATTGTGTGTTGAAAGAATGGATGAACGCATTTCAGAATGGATAAGCCGGTGTTTCTTATGTCTAACGGCAAATTACCCCCAACCTTCCTAATTTCTCAATAGTCAAATTTCTCAACAGAACACTTCTCTTCCCTGTGAATGACATGATTAAGAATCTTCTGCTCTCTGGGAGTCATATGCTCTGTATGTCTCTGTGTGTGTAGATTAAACAACAATTGTCATGCTTGTGAAGTACTCTGGTGTAATGCATCCTAAACAGAAGCTCTAGGGTGACCCTTTCTATATGAAAAACACGAGGAGCAGAGAGTGTTGTTATGGCTTTAAATTAGAGACAATACGTAAGGGAAGGATATTTCTCCAGGGCTTATCCTCATATCTTGAGTTCATGTTGCAGGTTCGTGGATGGAAATTTGTTATCATCTTCCTCTTCTAGTTGACAATTGATTGTTGACAAATAAAATGAACAATTTCCACAGTCGGTTAAATGTCAACTTACAATGCATGACTAGTTGATTATGAATCTTTTTGCAGAGCATATTAGGTCTTTTAAAATCGATGTATGCCCTGGTTACTTTGGAATTTGGAAGATGACTCAGATTTCCACCTTTCAATAGAAAATGCTGGATTTGAGGGGAACTGAGACCACTTGCACTTTTCTTGGTCAGCTCCATTGGCGTTCCTGATGGTTTGTTGAGCCCGATTGCTTTCAATTGGATTGAAGCAAACTCTTGGTCCTATACTCAACACTAGCTTCTTGTATGTGATAATATTTGCACGTACTGAAGAGAAATTGGAACATCTCTATTTTGTAGTACCCGCCAATATGTTAGAATTTAGAGCTTAAACTACTAAAACAATATTTAGAACTGCAAAAAAAAAAAAAAAAAAAATAGTTTACTAAGACTTGTATTGAGAGTTGAAAAACGATTTTAGATTTCTCATTAAATATCTCTCTATTAATCGAAAGTGTAAGTAATAAGTCTACACAAATTTTTCGTGACAAACCTCAACACACTATCCAAATCTCTCCTAACAAATCTCAACATAATATTTAGAACAAAAAACAAACTTGAACTAGTCAAAAACAACAAGTGTGGAACAACTCTAAGAACTTGACTTAGTCAATTACTAATTTATTTTAATTTAGTGCTAAAATATCTGTAGAACAGTCACATATCTCAATACAATAAATTCAGTCATTAAATAAACTTCACTTGGATTAAATGAATGAAGTCCTTGTAATCTGATTATTTGAAATATGCATCGTGTATTGTGTATATTATATTTGCAATATTCAGTTAAATAAACTTTTCTTTAGTTTTTCACACCCTTTGTGTGGGAATCTCACTCGTACTATTCTAATTATTGTTGTCCTAGCTTTAACATGTGAAGACCCTACCAAAAGCCAAGGAAAAAAAAAAACAACAAACAAAAAAAATGTACGGCTAGAATATAATTAATAATTCTTTCAGTGAATACTAGGAAATTTCGTTTTGGAAAAAATGAAAGATAAGTAATGGATTCGGTGCTTTGTAACTCTTACCTGTTGAATGTTGACCATCTCTGGCTGCAAAAAGTAGTCCAACTATTCAACCAAAGCATTTTACCTCCATCTGTTAAGAGTTTCCCTGAAGATGGCTGAAGCTGTACTCAGTTTTGTTAGTGTAATCTTGAATAAGATACTTCCGCTTACTGCCGACGAGATCAGCCGGGTATGGGGTGTAAAGAAAGACCTTCAGAAGCTTGCCAAGAAAGTAGAGATGGTGGAAGCTTTGATTTTTGATGCTAAATGCAAGAAATCAACAAGCAAAGCCGTGCAGCTTTGGCTGAAAAGGCTCCAGTCCGTAGCACGTGATGCTGAGATCGTGTTGGATGACTTCGGATATGAAGTTTTGCAGCAGAAGGTTGAGAATCGGAAGCGCGACAAGGTACGCAACTTCTTTTCTTCCTCAAATCCTATTTCCTTTCATCTAGAGATGGCTAACAAGATCAAGAATGTTAGCGCATCTCTAGAGGAAGCTTACAGAGAAGCAAATCAGATAGGGCTTCATCCAGTTCAGCTAACCATGACATCTGCTGATCACAAAGAGGATCGGTCGACTGATCCTTTTATGGATGAGTCGGAAATGATGGGAAGGGAAGTTGAGAAATCTCATGTTGTAAGGATGTTAATTAGCTCAGACTATAAGAAGGATTTACCTGTCATGTCAATAGTTGGTTTGGGTGGCCAGGGAAAAACAACCCTTGCACAGCTGGTGCTAAAAAATGGGAGTGTAGTGAAGCATTTTGATGAAACAATATGGATTTGTGTGTCTGATGATTTCAAAGTGGAAAGGCTGTTGAATGAGATGCTTCAATCCCTCGGGAAAAAGAATGCTGAGACGACAAACAGGGAAGCATTGGTGAGGAGGCTTCAAGAAAATTTGCAAGGAAAAAGTTGCTTGCTTGTGCTTGATGATGTTTGGAATGACAATCGAGAGAAATGGGATCGCACGAGGAAATGTTTGTTGGCAATAGGGGGTGCTCTAGGAAGCAAAATATTGGCTACCACACGTAGTGATGAGGTAGCCTCAGCAATGCAAACATCTGGTTTGTATCATCTAGAGATCCTCTCAGATGATTATAGCTGGATGTTGTTTGAAAAACTAGCTTTTGCAGACGGTGGTGCAAGAAAGACTCTAGATCTAGTGGACATTGGCAGAAGGATACTGAAAAAGTGTGGTGATGTGCCACTAGCGATCAAAGTGATTGAGGGTCTATTGTACTCTAAAAAGGATGCCTCAGAATGGTTGACGATTGAGAAAAGTGAAATATGGAATAAGTCAAGCAATATTGCAAATGGAGTCTTTTCTGTCCTGAAGCTGAGTTATGAAAACTTACCTTCATTGTCAATGAAACAATGCTTTGCAAGTTGTTCCATTTTCCTGAAGGACACTGTCATGGAAAAAGAAAGCTTGATACAGATTTGGATGATCCAGGGATTGATTAATGATGCCAAGGGAGGAGCTCATTTGCAAATGGAGGATATAGGCAGTGACTATTTCAACATATTATTTCGGAGTTCTTGGTTGCAAGCTACTTTTGGGAATTCCATTAACAAAATCAAGTTCTGCCGGATGCACGACCTTGTGCATGATCTTTCATTGCAAGTGTCAAATAACTGTTGCTTAAATACAGAGGATGGCATGGAAGTCAGTCATGATGATGAAGTTATGCATTTGACCATCATTCTGAGTCAAGGGAAGATGCTAAAGAATATCAAAGGGATTCCTCCAAATTGGCAGACGTTTTATCTTGTGGGTGATGGCATGCTCGAAGACATCTCCAAAACGTCTAGACACCTTTGTGTATTAAAAGTAGACTGCACGAATGGTACTCATCTCTCGAATGCAGTAGGTGATATGAAACATTTAAGACATCTTGATATCAGCAAAACCCGTGTCACTGCTCTACCAGATTCCATCACAAAGCTCTACAATTTGATAACCTTGAAAGTATTTTGCGTGAAGGAGATACCTAAGAAGTTTAGCAATTTAATTAACTTGAGGCATTTCCAGTTTTTATTTGGTGCTGCTTTGGTCCAATCATGTTTGTTCCCTGGAACTGGGCAGTTGTCTAATCTTCAGACATTGCCCTACTTTGTGGTAAGCCAAGCCAAGGGATGTCAACTTGAGGAGTTGGAACACTTGAGCAACCTCTGAGGCGAGTTAGAAATATTTGGACTGGAGAATGTGAGCAGCTTTGAATCAGCAGCAAAAGCAAATTTGTCCAAAAAATAAGACTTTCATGGGATGACACGAAAGAACATTGTGACGACAACAATATCAATAGTGTCATGAAAGGTCTCCAACCTCACCCAAACTTGAAAAGTTTAGGTATTAGGGGTTTCAAAGGTTCAAGGTTTCCATTGTGGATGGTAGCAAAGGATCACTTGATGGTACTTCGGAATCTGGTACACCTCAGGTTGGAGAAATTGGGTAAGTGTGAACAAGTACTACCACTGGGGGGACTTGTTTTGTCTCGAGTCCTTAGAGATGGTGTCCTTACACAATGTGAAACGCATTGGGGCTGAATTCTACGGTCTTGAACATCTCGATAGTGCCAGGAGCAGTAGTAGAGAGGCGAAACCAATCAATCTGTTTCCAAAACTATCGCGTTTTGTGTTGGAGGACATGGAAAGTCTAGAGGAGTGGTCAAATGCAATGGTTCCCTCGAATTCTTCCTCATCAATTAAGGTATTCCCTAATCTCCAGTACTTGGCAATCGAAAGGCTCCCCAGTTTGGCTGTTTTACCAGGTATGGAGAACTTGACATCTCTTGAGGAGTTAGAGATACGAAGATGCGGAATTGTGGCATGTATAAGGAATTTGAATAGCCTTACATCTCTTGAATCCTCATCCTTAGAAAAATGCCCTGCTTTAGATTAGAAGACTGCCCTGCAATCCCTACATACTCTAAACATCTCAAGATGTGATAAGTTGAATACTTCATTGAGTAATAATCTTGAGAAGTTCACATTGCTCGAGCGGTTGACGATCTTTTCTGACGACCCTGGTTGTTGGGCAAAGGGTCTACAATATCTTGCCAACCTCTGCGAGTTGGAACTCGGTGGCTTCTCTGACAACCTTGATTATTTCCCGTGGCCAGACTCCATCACCAAGGATGATGGTGATTCTGCAAAACAACATTTCTTCTCTCTGGAAAAACTTGAATTGTTTGGATGGCCAAAAATCACGTCTCTTCCAGACCAAATTCAGCATCACTCTACCTTGACAATTCTAGAGATACGGGAGTTTGAGGGGTTGGAAGTTCTTCCAAAGTGGATAGGTAGCCTTCAAAATCTTCGAGAAGTGTGCGTTGGCAATTGCACTAACCTCAAACAATTGCCCTCTGCAGAAGCAATACAACACCTCACCAGTTTAAATCTACTGTATATCGCCGACTGTCCTCTTTTAGCAGAGAGATGCACCAAAGGAAGTGGCGAAAAGTGGCCCAAGATTGCATGTATTCCCCTTATTGATACTGATTGAACAAAGTTTGACTCGTTTCACATTAGGGAAACAAACCGCCCTGTAAGTTAATTTTTCCAATGTTTTATCCTACTTATTCTGTTTTCTCAAGCTGCCTTATTGATACCAGATGTCTGCTGATTGTCTTATTCTGATTCTTGGACACGATTCAGAAAATTTAACATAGATTATAAGTATTAATAAACTTATTTTTTTTAAAAATAAAACGATTCATTACATCATCTAAAAAACTTCAATGCACCAGGTTTTTAGTAGTGGACTATGAAAATTTACTTTTTTTTTTTTTTTTTGGGTGAGCCCTGCCATCGAATTGGTAGAATAGACATGAGCATGTTTTTTAAAAGAAAAATTACAAATGATTAGGAATTGAATAAAACTTTCCTTTTCAAGTATCCCAAGTATAGGTATTTTCCCTGAGCCAAAGGAGGCTTTTCCAGTGTTGCAACTGCATTTGATCCTAAACAACTTATCTACTTGACCCTTTGTCATTCAGTCTCGACTCTGGGGATTCTTTATTAGAAGCAGTTGCTCACAATTTCAAACAAGGTTGTAGCTAAATGCTTAGAAATACTTTTGTTCTCTGTTATGTAATCAACCTTATTGGCATTTTCGGGCCAACAAAATCTAACATCTCTGACCTGCTCCTTTATGAACAACGCATAATTGAGCTGCAGTCACTTAGCGTGATTTTGTTTTTGGCATTTAATAGCTTGCTAAGCTAATTCTTAC
Organism: Coffea eugenioides; assembly: GCF_003713205.1. NCBI lineage: Eukaryota > Viridiplantae > Streptophyta > Magnoliopsida > Gentianales > Rubiaceae > Coffea > Coffea eugenioides. The sequence continues at coordinate 9,955,643 of NC_040041.1, forward strand.
ACGTTCTACTATTTTCCCTTTCCTGATTCAGCAAATGACTGCCTATTTGTTGAGCTCATGTCTGTTATGCTGCAGGGACAACAAGCTTTCCTCACCAAGACCGACCAAAGTATTTCCATGAGGACACCTGAGTTACAGCTTTACAGTGTTATATGCAACCAGACAACTCATTTTACGGTGTTAAGTGTCCTTGAGTGCCCTGTTGTGTTAGATTGAGAATCAGCATCCGTCCAGTTATGAATGACTGAGTGCCTGTGAATCGACGATGGTGCAGCAGAGCTTGCATGCGGTGAGCTGAGGCCAGATGGACATTTTGGGGGATTTTGATGAAACCTGTTCTAACTATGTTGAACAGCATGGTTATTACCTCTTGTAAAATTTCCAAGTCTTGCTTTCAGAACTAGCTATTACCAACTTTATTTATTCTGATTTTGCGAGGAACTTGATAAAGATTGTTGAACAAGTACATGGAGGACCTGTTGTGCACTTGTACTGGGACCAACAGTTATGCAAATGATGAAACTATACAACGGCATGTATATATGCAAACAATAGAATTATATTGAGATCCAATAAGGCTAGCGGATTGCATTTGAACAAGAATAATGCTTGAAACAGTTGTTAAGAGAAGATCTTTCATTTGTCAAAATGAACTACTCTGGTAATTTACAGACACATGCCACAGCGCACACACGAAGGGCTGAGGACTGCTTTGGATCCCTATTTCTAATTCAGAATTTCTAGTGTAATGATGCCAATGGGCTTCATGTGAGATTCCAAAAGTAGTCGTAAGAAATGAGAAGGTTCTTGATTCCCCTGTAAGGTTCTAATTACTGTTCATGGATAAAAAAACGACACATTAATATTTAATCAAATGTATGAATGCTATTTAGTTTGGGTGCATAAGAAACTCTCTATCTCTTTGAACAAATCTAACCGTAATAGTGTATACACTGTCAGTGTATATAGGATTTAATCTTACTTAAATCTTCACCTGTTGATCATTTTAAGTTTCAAATACCAACTAATTGACATTGGCACCGATTGCTGCAGAGGAGATTGCACATATGCCCATGATTAAAATCAAGGATATTTTATTTGTAACTGTGGACTTTCTCTACTTCCTGTAAGTTTAAATTTCCTCTAGTCTTCTGGGTATTTTTTTTTGTTAAAAAAAAAAAAAGAAAAAAAAAACTCTTCCACATAACTCTTTTCTATTTTCATATCCACCAACTCTGATTATCTCTCAAGCATAGAGAAATGCGGAAGTTTGGCTTGTATGAGGAATTTGCAGAGCCTTGCATCTCTTCAACACTTTACCCTGACCCTGAGTAAGTAACCGCTCTAATTTAGATGCTTCCCTAGATATGGAAAACTCCCAATCCCTACGTTTTCTAGACATCTCAGGATGTGACAAGTTAAATTCTTCATTGAGTAGTATTGAAGATCTTTTATGGCCCTGAGTAAGTGCTCTAATCTAAGAGGATTGGAACTCAGTGGCTTCAACAAAACAACGTCACTATGTTATGTTTATCTGTCCCTCTGGTCGCATGCCCCAAAAAGGGGGAAAAGAAAAAGCCTTGGCTGCCGAAGCAAAAATCTCCCACTTCGTGAATGCCGGCACTTCCATGAATGACAATATGGAGCAATATTATTGTCAAGTTGTGTAGGCCTGTAGGGACAGCTATCTTTGTTAAATTATTCGTCGAAGAATTCAGCCGCCGACTGGTAATTATCACAAGTATTAATCTCAGCTAAGAAAAACTCTAGAATGAAGCATTCGGATTGAGTCAATGGTAGTGAGCCGATCATGGAGGGAACCGGAGGAGTGGCAGGAGGGGCCACCTGCCCTATTTCCCCACGGTTGGGCCAAGTACCAATCGTCCCGAAAGATTGACAGCCATAATTTGGCTATATATATATATATATATATATATATCTATATAAGTCCCAAATTACATCTTATACATACATCGATTTTAACACCATAATATTTGAGATCTACAAAATTTTAACAAATTATTAAAAGTAAGTTACATCCCGTGAAAAATGAAGCAGAATCGGTCCAAATGATTTTTCTGTCAACCGTTTGAATCCCCTGATCCTTCACAGTTCTATAATTTTAGATTTTTATTCCTTAGAAAATTGAAAATTTTTAAAAATATTCTTTATAAGTTTAGATATTTGCCCGTGCAAAAATTAAAAATATCTTATATCACATACTTGAATGCAAATATATTGAGATTTGCATTGTCAAAGTAAACTTTCTAGTTCCGTTTACGATAGGGAATTAGGAATGACAAAACCATGAGGGGGCGGCGGATATGGATTCAAGTTCAGAGGGTGGCCCCCTAACATAACCAAATAGTCAATTTTTGGATACCCTCTAGACAAAAAATTTTGTGTGAAGCAAGTCAGTTAATTAGCAGAGGCGGCTCAATCCTAAACTATGTCATAATGTTACTCTTTAATTCTTAGACAATTTGCAAAATTTAAGAAGTTACAAATTAGAACAATCTTACTGTATAATCTGATATAGTGAATGCAACGAGAAAGTATTTTGTCGTATTTAACTAGGGATGTAAATAAATTTAATTAAGTCGAACAATCTAGTGTTTAAATTTATTTGATTATTGTAACAAATTTAAAATGTTGTTCAAACTCAATTTATTTATTTACTGAATCAAGTTTGATCGAATCTTTTATCAAGTTTGAATGTTTATCAAATATAAATTGCTGTTCATCCTTGGTTTAATTAGTTAGTGAATCAAATTTAAACGAATTCTTACCTAATTAAGTTTGATTCGAGTATCAAATAGTTTGGTTCATCTTTCAGTCCTACTTTATACTTATGTAGATCTCCAATTTGAGGACTAGAATGAAATTTTGTAAGTATTAGTGGGATTATTTCATGACATGATAAAAAATTTCACGAACATAAGGTAGTTTTCTTAAGAAGTTTTTTTTCTTTTAATTTGCTGCACTTAGGACAGCAGATAAGAACACAAAAAAAAAAAGGTGACCCACTATTATAACCATTAATATTACAAGTCATCCCTGAATTGGAACATTTTTCAAAAAAAATAAAAAAAAATATGTGTTTAAAGAATAGATGAACGCATTTCAGAATGGACAAGCTGGTGTTTCTTATGTCCAACGGAAAAAGTCTCGGGTTCATGGGTTAACCCAAGTAACTTTCGAACTGAAACTATGGGATCAAAATAATTATCCTTGTAATCCATGGAGCCAAAGTTATATTTCACTCCTTTCCACTTCAATTCAATGTGGGACGGATCCTCACATTCATCCCCATTTAAGGATTTTGCATCTTCGCAAAATCGGATCATAATCCAAACTATACACTTAGTCGTGCATAGATTCTATAGGTGGACAGACTTTAGAGATGACCCTCGGTCAATGTGAAATTTTTTTAGAGATAACCCCCATTGGACGTTGTACTCAACCCTTATAGCACTTAACTCCTTACACTCCATTGCATGGTCAAACCTATAACTGTACTGGTCCCAACTCATCCGATGCAGAGATGCATGGACCGGTTCAAGTACCTTTTTAATTGAAATCATGGATTCAAAATTGTTAACCCAAATTATTTTTTAATAGTCCATAGGCCCAAGATTATATTTCATTATTTTTCATTTCAAATTTTTGATAGGCTGAAGGTTATTTAGAACTCGTACGAGCCACCTCTAAACTTTGAGTACGATCAAGTGAACAGTTTGGATTGTGACGGGTTTTGCGCGAAAGTAACGTCCTTAAATAAGGATGAATGTATGATCCCACAACTAATTTCACATTGAAAGGGGGAAGGAAATATAAATGATATATAAGTTTGAGCTCAGAGGCTACTAAGTAATTTGAATTAATCATTTTAAACCTGTAGTTTTAATTGAAATTTATTTGGACTAACCCGAGGACCCAAAGCGTTACTCTAATAAATTACAGTCCAAAATTGTTTATTGAGAATTTTTGTCCTAAACATGTAGTCCGGTCTATTTGAGTAGGGTTGTAATCGAACCGAGCAGCTCGCGAGCAGCTCGGTCAAAAGCTTGACTCGAACTCGGTCAAACCGAGTTCGAGTCGAGCTCGAGCATCCAAAAGAGATGCTCGGAGGCTCGACGAGCCTTATCGAGCATATTAATTTTAATTATTTAATATATTATTATTAAAATTATATATATTATTTAATATATAAAATTACCATTATACCCAAAAAAATTATCGAATTTACGAAATGTTTCAAATTATATAAAAATTTTAAAAGGGCAATAATGACTTTTCACTCAAAAATTATCAAGAAAATGAAATTTAATAACTCGAGCTCGATAGAGCTCGATAAGGCTCGAATGCTCTATTGGACTTGAGCCCATGCGAGTCGAGCTCGAGTACTGAGAGCAAGTTTCAAGCTTGAGCTCGAGCTCCAATAATACTACTCACTCGAGCTCGAGCATCCCTATTTCTATGTCGAGTCGAGTTCGAGTATGGCGATACTCGGGCTCGACTCAACTCGATTACAACCTTATACTTGAGTCGACTTTTAACAATATATCCGGATGTGGAATAAAACCATCTCTGGATTGTCACAATCGATTGGTTTTATTCCACAAACGGAATGGATTCATTGAGGACAATATTTTGAGTTACAAAGTGGTTTTTGACTGCAAAAATTACAAGTACAATAATTGGAGAGCACTGAACTTTGTCAACTCTTCTGCAAAGTAAGTTTTTCAACATTTCTTTTTTTTTTTTTTAGTTCTGGAAAATGAATGCTAAATTCCTCAATAGTCATCATAGTTAAACATATCTTCTGTGGTCTTATCCCACAATAAAAAACAATAATAATTGACTTCCTAAGATTCTAATTCCTAAGACCTCATTTTGCTGTCACATTGGAACTGCAATAACTTATGAAAACACCTGGTAAATTTAACAAAGAAAATCCCTCAAATGCTTCTTGGAACTCCATTTCCATAGTTGATATATATGTGTGTATGTGTGGAAAACTAGTTCCCTAGTAGACCCAAAATTTATAGAATTAAAAGGAAAATCTTAAAACAATTTTCTGTACTAAAAGTGGATTACTTGCTTAAATAATTGAACCCCAAATCAGTAAAAGTCCACTATCTACATGTAGAACCCACTGCGCAGGCCAGTGCAGTCAACAATTAATGGAGAACTCTGAGGGCCTTAAGGACTTCACTGTTCTTTTACTATTCAGTTCATGCATCTTCTTCAAAATTTGCTCCATTTTTTTGCAATTTGGCACTTTAACTTTGAAATACCTTCAATGTACTTACTTATATTCTATAAGTTTTTCAAAATATCATCTGTACATGGTCATATCCCACAACGCAAAACACAAACAAGGAAAAAAAATAAATAAATTACTATCTAAGATTCCAACACCTGACAAGCTAATGCTGTTTTCACATTAAAATTGCAGTGTTGTCACCAAGAAAATATTACTTGATATTGGCAACTTATATATACATACATATATATATATATATGGGCAACTTATTAGTAATTAGGCTCAAAGTTTCTTGAACCTAAAACGGATATTGGAATTTTTTTTATGTACTAAAAGGGGACTAGTTGCTTCATGGACCATTTTTATATCAAAGACTTTCTTAAATTTAACTCTACAGATGAAGTTAAAATGAAAAAGAAGATAAGACTCCACTATCTAGCTATATAACCCATGCCCCAGTGTAGTCTTCCATCACCACACCTAAATCACTTTCTTGCTCTTCATTTCTTCAGTTAGCAATGACGCCTTTTCTCGTCTTAGCCACTTTGTTCTTAACCCTCCTGAGGGCTCTGAAGGCTGATCCAACTGATGGGTTCAGCTATGTTAAGCTGAGTGAGGCAAATTTTCAAGTCCAGAAGCCGTACGATGTCTCTGTCAATCAACGCTATTCCTACATTGGTGGTGAACATAGACTGTGGGTTTATAAGACAGATAAACCTTATTCTCAAACTAGCAATACCAAACCACGTACTGAAATTCGCATCACTGTAAGTATTTTTTTTCCAGCCAATATAATTTTTTTCCCCTACTAGAGATAAAGTAAATAACACTTGTTTGGATCGTATATTATTTATATCTTGTTTATACACACTGACTTGTTTGTATCATCAACACATTTTCTAATCACCTTTGTATCTCACATATATCACATTTAAAAAGTGTTACAGTATTTTTTTCAAAAAAATTATCCCGAATACGCTTGTGGCATTAGCAAAGTTAATTTTGGGTTGGGGATAGAGTAGGAAAACTTTCAAACTAAACGATGAACTATGAATGAAAATGCATGAAATGATGTTGAACTCATAGTATTGTCCATGGTTTTCATATTAGTCATGTCTGTGACGTGTTTAATGTATTTTCTGTTATTAGTATAAATTTCATGGAATGAAATATTGTATTTTAACCAAAAAAGAGAGTATTGCCCATGACAATAATTTTTTCATTCAGAAAGGGACATGGGCGGTTGCAATTGCGTTGAATATACGGTCCAAATCGGGCCACAATAATTCAGTCTAATCTATACCATTCATTTTAAAATAAAAAATTGAAATAAACGACTCAGATTGAATCGAACTGAAATTGACATGTTTTGAGTGATTAATAACACTCTGTGGTTGCACTTGCAACGTCAGAGGCCCCAAACCCAATCTTGAATTTGGAAGAGGACCCTACTTTGCTCTACCAAGCTCACAAGCTACCCCAAAAACATTTTTTTTTTGAGTTGATTAATTGACCATGAATTAAGTTATAGACCTTTAATCGATTAAATTATACTACTACTTGATTACTTGATTAAGTTATAGAAGTTCCATTTTGTAGCAAGTAACCTGATTGAAATATTTTTGTATATAAAATTGTTTCCTTTCCTCATTTTTTTCCTTTTTTTTTTGGGAGAATAAATAGCAAAAAAATAAAATAAAATGAAGTTGACATAACATTGATGGTAATTTGCTTCTCAGGGCTACGACTACACTTCAGGTGTATGGCAATTCGAGGGTTATGCATATGTACCCTCTGGAACTTCTGGTGTCAGCATAATGCAAGTATTTGGAGCAAGCACTCAGGCCACAACTGCTATGCTGAGAGTCTACAATCCATCCCTCACATACTACACAAATCCTGTCCTAATCCCCAACGTCTACAACAAATGGTATCGTGTCAATGTGATACATGACACAGGTGCTGGGAGAGTTAGAGTGTACATTGATGGAGTTTTCAAGTATGAAACTCATGATAATGGTCCTGCTACACATTACTTCAAGTTTGGAGTGTATACACAAGACAATCCTTCTGATTACATGGAGTCCCGTTGGGTTGGAATCAAAGTTCTCAGGAAGAACTGAGAAGGCATAATTATGGGATATATATGTGAAGGCCAATGTGCACTTCTAATAATATTAATAACCGTTGTACTTGGGTTTGATGGTTGATATTTCTCAATAATGGAAAATAAAGGTTTTGTTTTTCATCTTTTTTTTTTTTTTGTTGGTTTAAGTGAAACTTTAAACCTGCTATAAAGTACCCAAAAAACACAAGATTAGAGAACGGAGCCGGAAAGCTCATGGTTACCTGACTAATGTCCCTCTCGACTAAGTTTATTCAAATAATCTCATGATTATTTCAAATAATCTACTATCCAAACACACTCAATATCCTTTTGGAAGAAATAATTAAAAAAAACTCATCTACATATATTATAGCCCCCAAAAAAACTCGTTTATGTGGAAATTCAATAGATGATTGGACTCGATACGATTTAAAATTTTGTCCAACTTATTTGTCATCTGCAGCAAGGAAGTTGAGAAGACTGCTGGATGGGCACCTTCCAGCCAATGGATCCGGTGCTGGAACGGTTGTCAGAGCAATCGTTCCAGAAGGTGTAACATCATTTGCACATGATGTAATATCATCTGTACAAGGTGTAACAATAGAACAACAGCGAGTAACACTAGAACAACATTTTTGTGGGTCCCACACGACGTGAAAATTGAGTTACAAAGAGTGATCTGAACAGCACAAATTTTTTTGATCTAATCATGACCGTGAACCTTCCGGAACAGTTGTCTCTGACAACCGTTCTAGCCCCTCCTCCCCAGTAAGTGGGGACAATTTCACCGCACCGAACTGACTGCTTTGACTTCAAATTGAATTGTCACTGAGTAAAGCAGAATTTACAAATGCGGGGATCTCATTGCTGAATTTACTTCAATACCCCGGACTATTATACGTATGTATCTTACAATATCCCTTTGTGTCATGAACACAAATGAAAAAGATAATGGAAGGCAAAGTATTGTCTCATGGATGATAAGAAAGCTTCACTTCATGTAAACCAAGAAACAAAAAAGCGACAATTAAACCTTGAGTTCTGTTTGTCTATTTCCATCTTTTTAACCACTTGTTCATCATAACCATTCTCATCAAGATAACAATTTAGCTCACTAATTAGCAGAATGAAATTATTTCAGAAAGGATCAAAAGTATGTAGACTTTGTACCCCTTAATTATGTACTTCTTGGATGCTTCAAATTTTGGTTTTGTTGATGTCATTCATCGCAATGGCGGAGAGACATTGTGTTGAGTGTGGGCATTTGCAGTTAGTTATTTTTTAAGTATTTACAAATGAATAACTGAAGAAGTCTCTAATAGATATGCCTGTGACATGTTCTATGTATATTCTACCATTAATACAACTTTTTTTTTTTTATCAAGTAATCAATTGGAAGATTTTTAATTAATTTATTAATAATATTGACTTCTATTTTATCTCAAAAAAAATTTCAAATGGATATAGATTTCCTGTGAAACATACAATGAATTCAACCCCTTAGCCAGGTTCTGTCGTTACCCTGGACATGTAGACATAGAAATGGTAAGCCGCCTGCAAAGTCAAATGTTGTATGGTTCCTTTGAAATTTGCAAATTTTCAGTACTTCTGAGGAATAATACAAGTTTACCATTTCTAGATTTTTTTTTTTAAGGACCATTTCCAGATTTCAAAACCGAAAAATAGTATAGTAATCCTTTATTTATATATGTTGATGTATTTTGCCTCCTTGCTCAAAAAACAAGGGAGAAAAAAGGCTTTGCAAAAATCTTGAGTTCGTGACGGTTCGCTCCCCCTCTTTAGGGTATGGTAACCTACCTGACTTCGGTCACGGTTCGAGTCCCGTTGTTGACTTGTTCGGTGTGGAGTGGGACCTCTTCTCCCGAACCGCAATGAGGATTAGTCGGGGCCCCGTAAGGATTGACCCGGACACCCCCTGTATTGACACAAAAAAAAAAAAAAGATCCTAAAAGCAACCTAGTAGAAAAAATGGTGTATATATATATATATATAGACACACCCACAGCTGGTAGCATTAATTTGGATGGAGTCAACAGGCAGTGATGAGGGGGAATTAGGGTAGAGGACCTAGAGGCTACGGGCAGGTGAGGTTATTGCAAGTCATAAATATGATTATTGATAGTTGATGAAAGTCTACAATTACACTCTTCTTTTTAAGTGGTGTCTTGAATCCAGAACCTCCTACCTATAATTGCTAATAAATATTTATGTGTGTTTTTATATCTATTATAAGTTCTAAAGTGCAATATGGGATACGTAAATCCTAAGTCCGAAGAAATTTATGAATGATCAATGTGTATACCAAAATATACCCCCAAAAAATCGATTGTTATTTAAAATTGAAATCAAACATCCGAAAACAAAATCGATTAACCAAATTAAATTTTATTGGGTTGAAAATTCGGATAACTGATTTTTTGGGGGCATATAATTAAATTTTATTGGGCTGAAAATTCGGATAATTGATTTCATGCTCACCCTACGGTCCGTGGGAAAGGCAAATTGCGTGGGCGGCTAAGAAACATGGTCAAAAAGTCAGCTTTCCTATTTCCACCAAATGATTAGTATAACAATTAACAAGTCCGCTAATAGATGCAAATTACTTAATGATTAATTATAGGGTTATTATCACTTTATCCCCTTAAACTATATTATTACTATCAATTTACCCCCTAACGTTGTTATCTTTTTATCACTTTACCCCCATAAGTAAGTCAACTCAACATATTAAGAAATTTTAGACAAAAATATCCTTTTATTTTATAGCATTACTACATTGTTATTATCACTTTATTCGTTTAGATTATAGTGATACAATCACTTTAGTTCCTAACATTATTTTCTAGCCATTTTACCTCATCGTTAATCTAAATAGTATGGTCAAGAAATTTTATATATATTTACCTTTTTTATATATAATTAAAAATAAAAAGTTGGAATGGTTATTTTTTCCTTTTTTTTCACTTTAAGAGATCGAAAAATATAAAAATAAAAGGGTTTTCTCAAATTACTTTTTTCACATTTATTAATACTAGGAAAAGAGAAAGAGATAGGAAAGGAGACAAAAAATTAGATTTTGCAAAAAAAGAAAATAAAGAAAAGTCTAACATTATCGTATTACTTTAAGGTTGTCAAGATTAGGATTGGAATTTGGTGGTAAACAAAAAAGTGAAATAATTTTAAAATAATAAAAGTATTTAATTCTTTTTTGTTTGTAATTTTTTTTAAAAAAAAATTGAGCTCTCTCTCTCCCCCTCCCCCTCCCCCTCTCCATCTTTCTAATTTTTTCAATATTAATAAGATTGCCAAAAAGAAAGAAATTAATACTTTGACTTTTTTTCTTGATACTAAAATGGAGAAAAGTCACTTTAAATTTTTTATTATTTTTATTATGTAAAGAGGAGGGTATTTCTTCTAAAGATTTTTAGCTTGCTAAGTTGGTTTAATGGTAGGATAAATTGCCTAAAAAATAACTCTAGGGAGTAAATTGATAATGAGACTATATTTTATGGGGGTAAAGCGATAATAATTTTAAGGGTTAAACATGTCTTTTCACTTTAATTAACAAATTTCGTTAAGTTTGACCGTTAGTCTTGGGGGTAAAGTAACTAAAAGATAACGTTAAGGGGGAAATTGATAGTGACACCAAACGTTAAGGAGGTAAAGTGATAATAACCCTTAATTATATTACTCCCTAATTCTCAGCCTCGTCCAAAAGGCAATGCAAAAATTTAACATACCATATAATAGTGGATTGGAAAATGTAATCGCACCCTACTTTTTATTAATCACACGCTTATCATTTATTTTTATATAATCTAATAAATGAAAATTACATGATAAAAAATTATAGTGGAAATATCATTAACAAAAAGTGGAGTGTCATCAACAATTTCTTAGTGGATTTTATCGGTCCTCGAGTAACAAAATAATTCTAACATTATGATAGTAGAGCGCTTTAACAAATGGGGGGCATGATAACCCATTTGCTAGGAGCAAATCACCTTTAATCTCCATAAACTTAAGTGATTTTGCCGCCTTGGTTTCTTGCGGTTTCAACATGTTATAGTGAGTTTTATATTGTGACAATTGTGCTCTAACTTTAGTTTTTTTTCTTTTTTTTTTGAAAGGAATTGTGCTCTAACTTGGCTTTGGATATTTTATCAAAATTTTGGTGTCAGACTTCCTATTACATTTTGAGTAAATCTTATATATATATATATATATATATATATATATTGACGGTATATATACTATCACAGTTAGATATACGACACATATGTAAAATTTGAGTTTTAAATTTAAATTCGATTTATGTGTCATGCATCTAATGGTGAAAGTGTATACATTGTCAATGTATAGAAGATTATTCCTTACATTTTATTTACTTTCAATTTATCTCACTTTATGCACTTTCATTTTCGCCCTTATAAAAACTAATTTTACTTTAATTACCTAAATACATGTTGTCAAGATAACTACCATTAAGCATTTCTTAATTTGCTATTTAGACTTTTTTTTCAATATAACCATCCCCTAAGCAATAACTGCCAACATAACAATCATTTTATCAAAATAATTTGGATGAATTACTGACAACTCTCCTGTGATTTTATATAATCCCAGATGATCCCCTTCAGGTTTCAAAATAGTCACATAACTCCCCTATGATTTTGTGTAAAGTAGAAAATAGATGAAATACACAATCAATTACGAAGTTTACACCAAACGTACTCTAAGAACACGTGTGATAAAATCTTAATCTCCATGTAATCCTCTTATGGTTTATATAAATATCCACCTTATCCCCTATAATTTTTGCATTTATCCACATAACCCCCCTATACTTTTATACAAGGTAGTTAAGCTGTTGATTGATTTATCATTTAAATAAGGACACTATTGGTATTTTAATTAACGATGTTACATGGATTATTTTTCACTAAATTTTCACTTTACATAAAACTATAGGGGGTAAAGCTGATATTTTCAAATGTTAGGGGGTCATATGATAATAGATGAAACTAGAGGGGTTATATGTAATTTATCCAAATAATTTAGAAGATTAAAATTTTCTTTAACAATAAACATATGTATGTAAAATTCATTTACTTTAAATATTATGCATTTCTTTATTTCACACATATCGAATATACATTTATCACTATTTATTATAATACATACCCGTTACCTTATTCTAACTGGGAAAAAAAAAGGGCGTCACCCTCATCAGCCTCATGCTTGGTGTAACAGAATGTGTAAAACTTATAATATTGGCCGGCTTAAGTCAACTTTCAAAAGAATTCAGATTTGGGCATTACACATTCGTCACAAGCAACTGTACCAGAGGGACAAAGTCCAATACTAAGCGTGCAATAATTTTGCATGATTGTTGCCAAATGGATTCATTTAAAACATTAATTCCAGATACAAATTGATGTCATTGAGATCATTGAATGGAATTAGTCTTTTAGTTGGACATTTTCACTTTGTCAACTCTTTTGCAAAGACTAACACTTCTTGTGTTCTGAAAACAAGTAGGTCACAATAATGCAAAACTCTTCTGGCATTTGCGACTTGACTGTTCTTTTCCTTTTCAATTTATGCAATTTTACTTCTTCATGATTGAAATTTTGCCCCATTTTCTGGACTTCGGCACTTCGACTTTGAAATGCCTCCAAAAAGAGCACAATTCGAAATTTTAGTTTTCCAATGTCTTGAAATGTACTTATATGTGGATTTTTAAAATTATCTAGTCTCCCATCTCCATGGTCTTATACCACAACACACCCAAAAAAAGAAAAACACTTTCTAAGATTCTAATACCTGACAAATTTTCAAACTAGGATTGCAATCTTCGTTAAAATTAAAAAACAAGGTAGAACCATAGTAGAAGATTAATAAAATTAATCTTATAGGATAATTTCAGAAACCTTCCCTAAGGTTTCTAACAATTTCACTAAGCTCCCTTGAAGTTTGAAAAATTACACTTATCTCTCTTGATTTGATAGTTTTAGTAACTAAATCTTAAAATAATATTGACTTGCTCAAATTTTTAAATGAATACCCAAAAATGCCCTTGTGTAATGAGTTTTAATTTATTTTCCTATACAATTATAAGATTATCTAGTATAATTATAAGGAAAAGGTACCAAAATTTTCATATCCATACCTACTGTTTGATAAACAACTATAATAATAATTTTATCACTATGATATGATACTTTTGATGGTATTTTATTATGGATTTAGATTTATAAGATGGAAAGAAAATGTTGAAATAATTCATTTAGAATTTATGAATTTTTTGAGAAGTAAGATTATCATAATTTAGTAATGGTTTTGGGCTATTTCTTTTTATTTATTATCAATTTTAATACCAAAATATAGAAAACAAAAATCAGCAAAAACATTGGATTACATATAAGTTAACTCATAAAAAAATCATTAGTTCTACATTTGGTTACAATAGAAACTAGAAGTACTAGTGCTAGTTATACAGTTTTACTAGCAAAAAATTAAAAAAAAAAAAGGAATATGAAGGAAAAAGAATGAAAAAATAATTTTGAAAGCTATTCTAAGTACAAGCATACCAAATAAGGGAATTTCATTAAAATATTTAGGGATAGTATTGTCACTTTAAATGATAAGGCACGTATATATAATTTTTAAAACCTTGAGGGAGCTAAATGAAATTGTTTTAAACCTCAAGGTAGGCTTCTGCAATTATCCCTTATCTTATCCTTACCTGTTATGGGCTTCTTGAGTTCAAAAGTAGACGCTTAGAATTTCTGTACTAAAAGGGCACTGCTTGCATTTTTGACCAGTTTTATTATCAAGACTTCCTTCAAATCGAATTTAAGCCGCCCCAAAAAAATAAAATAAAATAAAATCCAAGATCAGATTCTACCACCTATAAAAACCCATGCCCAGTTTCAGTCCTCCATCTCTTCACTACACCTAAAACAATTTCTTGCTCTTCATTTCTTGAGTTAGCAATGACAACTTTCCTCTTCTTCACCACTTTGATCCTAACCCTGCTGAGGGCTCTGAAGGCTGATCCAACTGATGGGTTCAGCCCTGTTTCGCTCAGTACTGCAAATTTTCAAGTTCAGAAGCCTTACGATGTCCCTGTCAATCAACGCTATTCCTACGTTGGTGGTGTTCATAAACTGTGGGTTTATAAGACAGACAAACCTTTTTCTGCTGGTAGTACTACCAAACCTCGTACTGAAGTTCGCATTACTGTAAGTTTTTCTCTTCTTCTCTTCTTCCGGCAATTCAAATAGAAAACGATATTTACCGTTCAACTTTTACCCCTTTTTTGACAATACATAGCAAAACAATGAAGTTTGAGTACCATTAATTATGTTACTTTGCTTCTCAGGGCTACGATTACACTTCAGGTGTATGGCAATTCGAGGGTAGTGTCTATGTACCCTCTGGAACCACTGGTGTTAGCGTAATGCAAGTTTTTGGAGCAAGCACTCAGGCCACAACTGCTATGCTAAGAGTCTACAATCCATCCCTCACATACTACAGAAGTCCTGTCCTAATCCCCAACGTCTACAACAAATGGTATCGCGTCAATGTGATACATGACACAGGTGCTGGGAGAGTTAGAGTGTACATTGATGGAGCTTTCAAGTACGAAACTAATGATAATGGTCCCGCTACACATTACTTCAAGTTTGGAGTGTATACACAAGACAATCCTTCTGATTATATGGAGTCTCGTTGGACTGGAATCAGAGTTCTCAAGAAAAACTGAGATATTGTGGCATAATTATGGGATATGTTACGCCCAAAATTTGGAGTTCTAAGTATCTTTAATAAGTAATAATAACTGCACTTTGGCTTGATGGTTGTTGTTTCTCAGTGAAAAATAATGGTTGCGTACAATTCCCTGTACTGCTTTTATTTTGCATTATTGAAGTAATAATTACTGCACTTATTCAAGGTTTTGGAATGCAGGGCCTTTTTTTCTTTTTTTTTGCCCTTCCTTTTCAGCCTATAGAGGTCCAAAAGTTGTTCAATAAGTGTACAATATAGTTGCTCAAAATATGGGATTCCTTCGTTTGTCAAGGGTGTGGAATTGAGAAGAATTGGGACGACAGGGATCATAAAAATTGGGATGAGAGAGAGGGCATTTGTCTAAAAGTATCATTTGTGATTTCTAGATATCCATGTGAAGAACAAATAAGCCTGCTTTGTACCCTCAAATTTATAAGCACTAAAAATTATTGAAAATCGCTTATAAGTAAAGGTGTCAATCACAATTCAATTATATTGATCCGTCCAAACCCAATCAATTCACCCATTTTGACACCTCTAATCATAAATAAGATACCCCCTTGATATTTTTATAGGAAATCGAAACCTGGTTCCAAACTCCCATGAGAACTTATTGCAAGACAAGCAGCTTGATTTAAAAAGCTCTGTTTTGTGGCCAAGAAGTGTGACAGAGTTCTTTTATAAACAAGATAGAAAACGCAGTCCAGATTTTGCGCCTGGCATCTTGGAAATTTTATGGTTAGAGTTGGTTTCTTCGATAATTGGTAAAATTCGAGAATAAGGATTTGGAATAATGAGAAAAGTCAGAAATTTGACTTTGCTTTTGCTTATGTTATTCATTCTAATTTAACCAGCAAATGCAACTGAAGTCAAGTCTTCTGCTAGACTTCCTCAAATTTCAGTAAAAAACTAGCAAATTAGTACCTTGTGACTAATAAGGGACAACAATACTGGTCAAAGCCTCAAAAATGAGGAATAAAAATGATAATTTTTCCCTTTGATAGAATGATTTCCGTTACATACGAATCATTGGTTTGAACAAAAACACCTGTAATTCTCTTGGACCTCTTGGTCTTGGTCCTTGTGTGTGTAGAAGTCTTGGTCTTTGTTTGCCACAACAGAAGTTGCTGGGAAAGTGTTGTAACACTTATTCAACTTTTTACTATCATAGTACCGCATCTTTTGTGAACAAAATAGCGCATTGTACCATTTACCCCAAAAAAATAAAAAGTCTGGCCTGTAGTACTGGCTATTGTTAGATCACAGAAATTTGCAGATCTTCAGATAAGTTTATTTGATTGCTAAACCAGATAGAAATCTGATGTCCAAGGGAAAAGAAGATACCATGATGGAGACATCTTCCATCAATAACACTTGTTGCTTTGATTTTGCTTTAGATTATCTGGCCTGGCTGGACAAGTCCTGTAACTCCTGTTTTGACTGGTATCCTGATATTTGGAAGCTGAAGATGGAGGTAAGGCTATTGAAAACCTTTTTTCTGTATGTCAGAAATTGTAGGAGGAGGAGAAGGAGGAACAGTGGGGATGGGGAAACCTGTGTGGAGCATGGTCACGAGAACAAGGGTAATGCCATGTCTGAAACTTTAAGGCTTAGTACTATTTCTTTGAGGATCCAAGAATTGCTTAATGGGATGACGCATCATCTTCACTTAGCTTATCAGAGATATATCCATTCCCGTGCATTGGATCGTAGACGCATCATCCAAATTGAGCTCAACGGGTCCAGGGAAAATATCAAGTTGTTTCTTGAAACTGATATCAAGAAATCATGCATCCTCACCTTGTTGGACTACCACTCGCTAGGTGATCCACGACTAGTTATGGATCTCATTGATTCCCTTGTAGAGTATCTGGATGATCTTCGCGGGAGAAAATGGGAGAAGCTAATAGAAACCCTTCAAGAGAAGCTAATGTTGTTAAGGAATCTCATTGGCTTGGCCACAGTGCAAGGTGTTGAGCATATGCAATTGATAGATCTCTTGATTCACGTTGAAGTTGTGGCTGCACGCTTGATTTCTGTATGTCGGTTTGCAGAGATGATGAAGTGTTCGATGAAATGGAGTACAAAATTTCTCAATTGATACAGGAGAAGATTAATCCTGTTAACCCCCAGGTCCAAGAAACTTATATCCATGTCCTGACAGCTTCAAAGCAATCGAGATCATCATATGCTTCAGCCCTGGAGGAGAATGAATATGCAGCGGCCAACTTTGTTGATTCTCTCCTAGATTACCTTATCGATCTACTAGGATCTTATAACAGTTTTCAGGTTCAAGTGAAGGAGCAAATGCTAAAACTCCATCAGAAAATAAGATTCATGAGTATCGTACTCAAGAAGAAGTTCAATGAGCTACATGATGAATTGAAGGATCTTATTGGAGTTGTGGCTTGTGATGCAGGAATTTTGATGTTCACCCTTTCTCCAAATGAAATGAAGAAGGCTTGGCTGAGGAAACAGATCTTGCACTTTTCCATTTGCTCAAAGTGCTCAAGTATATAATGGCAGAAGTAGCACACATGTATCCACTAACATCATCATCTTCATTTAGTTTTCCCAGGACCAATGAGTTAGGCTCTGTTGATTTGTTCCTAGAAAATCTAAAGGAACTAGCAAGCTGCGATGAAACTGATCATTCACTTGCTTTCCCAGTTGATAGCATCGACATAGTCCAAAAAAATCTCACATTCTTAAGATCTTTCCTCGAGAATATGAAGGAGAAGCGCAATCAGAATGGCAAACTCAAAACTTGCTGGAATCGTGTTATGGAGATTGCATACAAGGCAGAGTTAGTAATTGACTCGATAGTTGTCAGTGATAAAGGTCATTACTTTTTGGATGCTGTTGCTGAAGACATCAATCTTATGAAGATCGAGGCCCAAGAGATCTGTGACAGCACAAGTTATAATGGTGAAATCAAGAGAGTTACCAGGGCTTCCGTTCATATGCCATCTCAATTAACTGCCGCCATGAAGATCTTATGGGTCTTGGAGACGAGGTGGAAACTATCACTGACAGACTTACAAGAGGAACAAAGCAGTTGGATGTTGTTCCTATCGTGGGTATGCCTGGGCTTGGTAAGACTACATTAGCCATTAAAGTTTACAGTGATCCTTCAATTAAACTGCACTTTCATATTCATGCTTGGTGTTATGTTTCTCAAGTATACAGCAATCACAATTTGTTAGTTCAGATTTTATGTAGCATTGATTCTAGGAGTCCTAACCAATGTGTTAAGATTGAAGAAGTTGTTTTGGCTGTAGAACTATACCAGCGTTTGAAGGGACATAGGTATCTCATTGTTTTAGATGACGTGTAGGACATTGGGGCATGGAATTTGTTGAGAAATTCACTACCGGATGATGCCAATGGAAGCAGGATCATGTTCGCCAGCAAATATCAGAATTTGTCTTCGCTATTTAAAGGAGATTGCAAGCCTCACCATCTTCGCCAACTTACTGATAAAGAGTGTTGGGCTTTGCTGCAGACTAAGATATTTGGCAAAGAAGGATGTCCTCCTATACTAAGTGAAGTTGGATTCCGAATAGCAACAAACTGTAAAGGACTACCTCTCATTGTTGTCCTGGTTTCTGGAATTCTTGCTACTACTGATCAAGATTGCTGGGAAGAAACTGCGGAAACTCTAAATGCCAGCATTATTCTTGACACTGGAAACTGCATGAAGACTCTTGAGCAGAGTTATAGTCATTTACCAGATAGAAGGATGTCCTCCTATACTAAGTGAAGTTGGATTCCGAATAGCAACAAACTGTAAAGGACTACCTCTCATTGTTGTCCTGGTTTCTGGAATTCTTGCTACTACTGATCAAGATTGCTGGGAAGAAACTGCGGAAACTCTAAATGCCAGCATTATTCTTGACACTGGAAACTGCATGAAGACTCTTGAGCAGAGTTATAGTCATTTACCAGATTATTTGAAGCCATGTCTTCTTTACTTTAGTGCATTTCCAGATGAACGAGATATTTCTGTACAAAGGTTGTTACAGCTTTATATTTCTGAAGGATTTGTTCAAAAGACTGAAAGAAAGAGCTTAGAGGAAGTGGCCAATGACTGCTTGATGGATTTGATTGCTAGAAGTTTAGTTATGGTTACTCGAGAAAGAACTCTGGGAGGTGCCAAAGCCTGCCAAGTTCATGATTTGGTACATGAATTTTGTGTGGAAAAAGCCAAACTAGAAGGTTTTGTACATATAATTGATAGGTATAAAGACCCTTCTTGTCCTACAGGACCTTGCAACTACAATCCCCACCGACTGTGTATTTACAATACAATGGTAGAGGTGGTTAAGCAGTCAAGGCAATTTTTTCCCAATTTACGCTGTTTGCTCTTCTTTCCTAGCTATGAGCAGAATGCTACAGATCTGGATTTGGGGTTTTTGATGTCTAAACTTCTTAGAGTGTTGGATTTGGGAAACTTTGACTTTTGTGAATCATTTCCATTGGAAGTACTATGCCTTGTTCACTTGAGATACTTGGGGATTAATCTGAAAATAGACTTTGTTCCATCTGCAATAGCCAATCTCTCAAGGTTACATACTTTGGTGGTTTATGGAAGCATTACTCATGTCGAGTTGCCAAAGACTATCTGGAATATTAAGACGTTGAGGCATCTTTGGGTATAAAGTTATTATATATACGGTTTTAGTTTTCCCAGTGACAATCTTGAAGAATCCCCGGATTTAGTTCATTTAGAAACTCTAAACCTTATAATTGATCCCTCTTCTCAAAGCTTGCAAAAGATACTGAAAAAGTTACCCAACATCCGCAGGCTAAAGTGTGTTGGAGTCTCAGGGCTCTAAACAGCATCTTCTGGAATTTGCTATGGGACTCTGATGCTGGATCATTTGAGTCTACTAGAATCCCTAAAGGTAGTATGTGGATTTGAAGCATTCGAGTTTGAATTTCCATTAAATTTGAGAAAGTTGACTCTCTCATGCAATGACCGGACATGGAGTGAAATTTCAGCAATTGGAAAGCTGCCCAACCTTGAAGTTCTTAAAGTTAGAGATTCCTTTGTGGGGGAAGAATGGGAAATGAAAGAAGGGGAATTCTGTAATCTTCGATGCTTGGAGCTATCAGATTTAGGCTTTTGCAGGTGGACTGCCTCTGCTGATAATTTTCCCCGTCTTGAGAAATTGGATTTGCATTATTGTGAGGCCCTGGAAGAGGCCCCTTCTTGTTTAGGGGAATGTTCGACTCTTGAAATGATTGAGGTGAAAGGGTGTAGTGAGTCTGCTGTATGTTCTGTAAAGCAAATTGGACAAGAGCAGATGGAAATGGGAAATCAGGGTCTAAAGATCATTATGTGAAGTTATTGCTGATCCATGTTTTCTTGGTACTAAGATCAAATTGAAGTTATTGGTGATTTCTGTTTACTTACTACTCAGATCAAAAGGAGTCACAGACTCACCGCCCTCTCATCGTATTTTACAGTGGTGAGCCATTCCTGTCTTTTCTTGAATTGGATAGAATCAATTCAGAGTGGGATTCCATTCAGTAGGTTAGATGTACTACCACAGTACCACTTGTATATTCTGAATTAGTTCAATGACAGCTATTCATGTTTCTTTAAGCAATTTCTGGAGATCCCAATTATTTGGTCTCAACTTGATTCAGCTATAACTTTTCAAAATGCTGCTACAGATTGATATGATTTTTAAAAGCAGCAGAACACATGTCATATGTGCGAGGTGCCCTTTTCCGTTCCTTCGATACATTGCAACCAGAGTAATGCAGACTTCTACAAACAATTCCAGCCCACCACAGGTCTTAATTTAGAACTCCCAATTCATGACATCCAACAGCTATTCTAATTCTCACAAAGGCAGTTAACAAGCAAATCGTGTTTTGGCGCAAGAAAATGACAGAAAAATTAGTCGAATCACAGAACTTCATAAAAGAGCTAATAATGTTTGATTTAAAACTATTTAGACCTGAATCACAGAAGCTAATAGAAGAGCTAACGAATCAACAAGATTGACAGAAGTTCCAATATATCACGTTGATGTTATGGTTGAGAAAAGATATTGCAGGTAAAATATGTTCAAGGGACAGTTTCTGATGTTAATGGGTGCTTGATACCCAATTCAGAAGTAGTAAATTTGGTTGGGCAGGGTTGCAATGTATTCAGATGATTGTGCATGCATCTGAAGCTGTCCCTGTTAGTGGAAATTATCCTAGCTGTAGAAACTTTATACTCAGATATCACTTTACTATCTCTTATTTGTTGCAAGATCGTAGTTATGAGGATGATTTCTTAGTATAATTTGCATTCATGCTACTGCTGAGATGTTATCTTTTTCATTTTTCTGCTGATAGTTACTTGGAACAAGGGAGGGAAAGCAAATCCTACAGATCAAAAGCAAGGAGCAGCAATTCTGTGATCACCAAAACTTGGTTAAGTTTAGGATCTCTTTAATGCAATGTAACCAATTTTAGTCACAAAAAATTGTGTGCCTTTCAAACCTTGGATTGGTGTTGTTAGCCTTCATTTAACTCCCGCTTTTCTTTGTTCATCAATCGTCTAGCATTTCTGATGACAAGCAGCTCAAAATTAAATGGTGCTACAGTGGGAAGGTATGTTGAACTTGAACAGTAGGAAAAAAAAGAAAAAAATCTGTGCTAAATGAGAAGTGTAACTTCAAATTTCAGTAGCAAGTGACTTCTGCTGATTTGTGTTCTCTAGACACTGGTCTGATTAACTGCACACGGCATCATTGAGATGAGAAAAAATAAGAAATTTTAAATTGGTTGGTGCTAAGAAATTATAGATTTCGATTTAAAAAAATCCAAGAAAAAGGACTAATAATACTAAAGCATTATCAAGAAAAATCCTTGGTCTACATTGTCTTTATGATTGAATTAACAGTGTGGTTCCACAAAACACAGTTTTTTTTTTCCCATGAGCGCTCAATTACTCTACTTGAAAGATTAGTATTTTTACCACTAAACAGTAGAGGTTTCTTTTACCACTAACCATGTGTTTTCAGAATAGCTAAAAAAAAAAAAAAAAGGTACGTTGATGTCCTGATTTAGTTGTCAAGATTTAAACCGCCAGAGTTAGAGGTCCTGTCCAAATGAAACCTGATTTAGTGCTTGTATTCACCTTTTCAATAGTTTTTCAAATTTTCATGCTTGTACTAGTAAATGGGATCTATTATTTTGTCACAGGGTATTAGTAAATAGAGTGATTTCCTAGTATACATCCTATTCATGCTACCCTTTTGATCCAGTTTGGTTAATTGTAGAATCTCTTCATTGCACATACCCAAAAAAAAAAAAAAAAAAAAAAAAAACTATGAGCCTTTAGAAATGGTTTGTATTTTCTGGTTTTCTATTCTTTCTTCAATTCTCTTGTACTTTTTATCCCAATCAGCTGAAAAGCCCCTTGCTACATCACTCTAGAATGCCCTATGTTCGTCCTGTATTTTACTGGAGTCAAGACACATTTGTATGCCTGGATAATTATAAGGCTAGATGTTCAAACACATTTATCAAATCGAAGGAATACAAAAATACTTAAAAATATGTAAGATATTGAGATTCAAGAGGCAAAGTCACTACAAGAACATTAAATAAAATATTTAATGGGATTTTTATTTTTCGAATAAATACATTGAGCATCAACTACGGCGTCAAGACGTGGGAAGACGAATTTGTGGTAGAATTCACAAGATGTGGAGGAGATGGTGGCTGAGGATAACCATAACCACCGGAATCATCATGTTCATCAGCTGCATCACAATAACCACGAAGGATGTCACCTTCTTCAGCAGTGTAGCCAAGAGAGCCAAGCATGGAAGGCCAGCAATGGTGTTCAATGGTTCTGATGGCACGGCAACAACTCGGTCCAAGATAGGTTTCCCCATTAAGGAAAAACAGAATGACTTCTCCAGTGCAAGACCTCAGCTCAAAGAGAGATTCCCAACAAGTAGCCAATAACGAGTTATCACCCTCTTCATCTTCCAATTTTAGCCTACCCATTAGGGTTGACGATTTCGAGTTTATCGGTCGAGCCATGAACATGGAGGGTGTTATGGAAATGGAACATGCCATTAGAGCTAGAAGGAGGACTTTGGAAGAGTAAGACATTGTTGGTTTTTTTAAGTCTTTAATTTGTTGTGGAGGATATTAGTACTTGTTAGTGTATTTATAGAAGGCAAGTTATGTGTATGGGGAGGTGAAGGGACTATAAACAATTTATGTGAAGGAAAAATGGACATGGGATTTGTTTAATTTTGTAACCGATGGAAGGATAAAGTTGTTTATAATTAAATGACGTGATTATCATGCATGGGAAATTTGATAATGCTTAAATGAAGTAATTATAATGATTAAACGTGTTAAGCTTGGTGATATTAATTTAGGTAGTGTTCGTCAGTTCATGGGGCTTCTCAGTTCTCATCATAAATGACAAGATATATGCTAGGTTTCAGATGTAAATGGCTCATTAAGTCCCCTGATTGCTGCTTCATCTGTTTAGGAAAATTAGTAGAATGTCACTTGAGTTCCAAGTTATAATCACTTTGCGTTTCAGGTTTAAGACAGTGCATTTTGATTTAGGGAAATTTGCCAATTTGGGGTCTGTTTGTTTCCGGTGAAAATCTTTCCCAGGAAAATATTTTCCTAATTTCCCGTGTTTGGTTGCACAAAAGTTACTGAAAATATTTTACTGTGTAAAAGTTTTTCACTCATCCTATGGAAAACAACTTCTCTTCTAAACTTACCGAAGTTGTTTTCCTAAACGCACGCATCCCGCTTGATAAAAGTATCTGTCAAACTTTCAAAACTTGTAGTATATTCAAAATCAAAAAAAGGCCTCACCCTGCTCACCCTATTCTAGTAATTAATTATGTATAATAGGGACATTCTTTTCTAGAGAAGCTTTCAGCAGTGAGAGTGCAAGATATATGTCACAATAAGCATTGCGTATGATTGATATTTGACAATGAATGGCCAGCAATTTGTTTATTGCTTAAGGAGAAAATTTTTATTCATATATACATTTCTCTAAGAATTTTTTAAAGTTGAACAATGAGATAATTTTTTTTATTTTGCATGGGAAGAAGTATGTGGTTATAATGTGTAGAAAGTAAATATAGAGGTAAAAGTGAAAATATTTCAAAAGTTAAACAAACACCAGAAAATGAAGTAAGAAAATATTTTCAATAGGCTAACCAAACACCTGAAAATGATGAAAGTGAAATGATTTTCCTGGAAAATATTTTCTCAAGGAAAACATTTTACTCCCAACCAAAAGGACCCCTCTCTCATATTTTCAAAAAAAACTTTTTTAGTCCTTCAAATTCAAAATCAACCAAAATAATTCCTCATAAAAAAAAACCTGCCTATTTGGTTCCAAAACTCATTTTTGCTCACTTTTTCTGCAAAAACTGCATGACTACCTCATGTGCTCATCTTGGTGAGGATGGCTTGTGCAAGTGAAGGAGACGTGCATTTCTTGGCTAGAGGAATGAGCGAAAATGAGTTTCGGAACCAAACATGCAAACTTTTTATATTTGAAGGATTATTTTGACTGATTTTAAATGTGAGGGACTAAAAAAGTTCTTTATGAAAATGTGAGGGACCAAATTGGCAAATTTTCCTTTGATTTATCAATTATTTCATCTAGGGAAAATAAGTTGTGTAAAGGAAAATAGGTTATGTTGATTTTGCCCAAAAGTAGTATTTTGATCACTTTGAATGTCTCCTCATGTGATAGAATGGTTTTTTTTTTTTTTTTAGCCAATACTTTGTGTTAGATGATATGTGTGTGCATATATAGATATATGATAGGCGGATATACTGCAGTAAAATTAGCCATTTTTATTTTTGTGTACCCAATCAAATTCTTTCAAATGGTTAAACGATATGGCTGTCAGAAAATTGTACTCAAGAATAAGAAGCTTTCACCCAAGCAACTTTGAAAAAGAAAAAGAAAAAAGAGTTAGAGTGGAACCTTAAGGTATCTCATGCATCAATTTACATAAACCATTTTCCAGTAAAAAGTAAAAACTACCAGACAACTGATTATCTTGAAGGGTTTGATTTCATTATCTCCTATTCATTTTGCTTCATTGCTTTCTTTTAGGGCAAATTCTCTAATCATGGTCAATTACCCATCTGTCTTTTTTTCCTTATTTTTATTTTTATATCAAAGTTTCCTCTTGGTTGAAGAATTTGCTTTAACCCTTACATATTTTTTTTGAGGTAAGTAGTATTTAATTAGCCTGCTCATAATTTACCATTACAGGGCTCCTCACCGTATTTGTGGAATTTGTAACTAATTTCGGGGAATTTTCATAATTAATCTCGATAAGAAAGGCGAATTTTCTGTATTTCAGGAAACCTCACGCTTGAATTTTAGAAGTCATAGCCAGAGATAACATTTTTTTTTTTTAATCTCGACAATAATCATCAAAGTAGGTAAGTACAAGTGTGATAATTAATGGAATCACAAAGCATAGACAAAAATTTATAGCAAAGACAATTATTCATATTGAAGTGGTAAAATGACTATTACTACTTCAATAAGCAAACTCGTACATAAGAGACTAGCTAGGAAAGCCACCAAACCTCCCATAATTTCCAAAACAACATACCTAATCAGTGATAACACCTGCAAGATAATCTAGAAATAGAGCAACACAACCACAATCATCAAAGGACTGGAAATAAATTACTTAGACCTCTTACATTAAACATAATAGTCTTAATTATTTGTGGTAATTAATTGGTGATTATCGACTAACGATCATGCTGATGGAGCTTGAGCTGGTCCAAAGGAGGAAAGTGATGCATCACAATAGCCTCGAAGGATATAGGTCTGATCCGCTGAAAAACCAAGTGCAGACAAGATTGTAGGCCAGCAATTGTGTGTAATCACAATGATGGCATGGCAGCATCCTGGTCCAATATCAGTTGTGCCATTTGTGAAGTAAGCAGCAATCTCATCTGTGCATGATTTTATCTCTGACAGGGCATTCCAGCAATCTAGCACACTTCCATTATTGGTCTCAGGCCGGGTGTTAAGCTTGGAAATGGATTGATCATCTGATCCAGAAAGGTTTCTTGGCAGTATCTTTCTTGCTGATGATGAGCAGGAAATCACCATAAAACAAGTTATGACAAGAAAAAGCAATTTGACAGACTTGAGAGCCATCTTTTGCCGAATAGAGTTGTGAAGAAAATTGAAGGGTTTTGGAGGGATTTATAGGGTGGTGAAGGAGGGAGAGGACATGTTATTATTAAGTGAATTCAATGGTAAATAATCAAAAGGGCATAGGGAAAGACATAACTGTTACAAAGTAATGGAAGCAACACAATATGGAGCGCTAGAGTTTCATTAAATATGTGAACTTTTGAGGCAGCTTTGATCAGTAATAACTAAGTAGGAGAAGGCAATCTAGTTGAATCTCTTGAGATTCATCGGCTGTTATGTGCTAGAACACAGATTCTCACGCGGCGTGTACATTGAAGACAGCTTTTCAATGGGGATGGACCTGAGAAGTTTGAATTGTTTGGTCCTCAAGTCTGCCCACTTATGCACGTATGGAGCCAGATTGAACAGCCTATAACTTTCAAATATTACATTTGAACTACAATAGATACTATTCTAATTGTGTTCCTAACTTCCAACAACAAAAGTGTCGCGGTGTAGCTTGTGATTCTTACTAAGAGAAGCATTATAAATATTAGGGAAAATTCACATTTTTTTCGTTTACAGTAATATTAGTGTTATCCATCATCTGAAGTAGTTTTAGTTTACAATAATGATATGTTCTGTGAGTTTTTTTTTTTTTTCTTGACGCAGAAGGTATTTTGACTTACACCAGACTAATCCTTCAGAGCGATAGTGTAAAACCCGTCCCAAGAATGCACTACACGTTAACAGGCGGGACTCGAAATTGTGACATATGAGTAAAAACCCAATAAGATCAATTACCACTGAGCTACCCCGCCTGGAGGCGTTGCATGAGTTTTATATGGATCATTCATTTGTGACTCATGTTGAATACTAGCATACTTGGACCCTTCCCTTTCTAGAACAATGCGGTGGGAGGACAATGACGTGATGAACAACGTACTAAAATTACAAATTAGTGAGAGTGAGGGTCCAAAGTGTTGAAGCCAAAAGATGAGCGATTGAGTTAAAAAACAGGCACAAGAAAGAAAGGGACAAGACAACATGTAATGAAGCATAAACATAAGGGGCTAATCTGAATCTAAACTATGCTAAAAATGATATTCCAAAATAATTTTCAAATTAGTATTCTAAACTAGCATTTTGGTTAGTGGCTAATATTGACTTCAGTCTACGTTCAAATCCTCCTCTTCCTTCCCCACCTCTTAATATCCTTCGTCTCGCCGCTGCTATTAGGGGAAAAAAAATTAAAAATTCTAAGCATACACTTACGGTAGAATTAAAATCCCAAATACAGATGGGCCAAGATTAGTTCTTGCATTTGTAAGCTTTTCGAAGGCTGGACTCAGGCATAAATTTCTGATTCAGTTGACAGGCCTACAGTCTGTTAGGCCCAATCCGGCTAAAGCCCAATAAAATTTTCCTATTTCGTTCCTGAAAATTTTTCCGACCCAGATTTTTGCCGCCCTTTTCTGCTTCATCAGCTGAGCCTTTCACCCCTTCCGGCGTACAAACCCGAAAATGAGCAACACCGGCGCCGAGAGCCTGCCGACGAAGGAAGTAAACGTGCTGAAAGGACACGAGGGTGCCGTCTTAGCAGCAAGATTCAACTCGAACGGCGAGTATTGTCTGAGCTGCGGCAAGGACCGTACCATACGCCTCTGGAATCCCCACCGTGGAATTCACATCAAAACCTACAAATCCCATGGCCGTGAAGTCCGGGATGTCCATGTCACCCCGTAAAAACTCTTCCTCTCCCTTTTCCAGTAGTCCCTTGACATGGGTTTTAATTCTTTCGAACCAAGATTTTAAATTTTTTGAGTTTTTATTTTTTCTACTTTTGGTTGGGTAGAATTCGAATGCAAATCCCAAACTCTATTTTTTTATGCCAGGAAAAAATACGGTTGAATTAGATGAAAAGTTTTTTTTTTTGTGTGTGGATTGTTTTTTATCAGCTTGTTTTGGTTTTCTCGCCAGCAAAATGCAATTTTTATTATTTTTGAATCTGTGGTTTACTAAATTGATATGGTGAATTCTGATGTGGATTTTATAGTTATCGAGTTTGGTGGATATTTTGGGTTAATAGTGGTTATTTGTGTTGTAGGGACAATTCCAAGCTTTGTTCTTGTGGTGGTGATCGACAAGTCTTCTATTGGGATGTAGCAAGTGGTCGAGTAATTCGAAAATTCCGTGGCCATGACAGTGAGGTTAATGGCAATTCCATCACTAGAATTTTTTTTTTTTTTTTTTGTAATAGATACAGCTGGAGTAGTAAATTGTTAGTTTTATCAGAATAAGTTTAATAATAAATTCGTCTCACTTCTCATAGCAGCAGTTCTTTAAGCAATCCCCCCACCAAAAAAATGAAAAAAATCTGTGCACTCAGTTCCAATTGACTCCATTTAAGAGATCAATAATGACCTATGTAGCTATTTGTTGAATTCAGAAGGTTTCAGAGATCAGATTTGAATTTGATAAAAGATTCCTTTTGGTTCCTTGATGATAGAGATTCTCTTTTTTGGCGTTATTATATTGTGCTTGGTGGTGGGAGTTGGAATGTGTATAATGTGGACTGACATGTTGGTTGATCTCTTAAAGAATTGGTTACCTTTTTAAATTGCAGTCCAATGCTTTATTCATTTATCCAATTAAAGCTGAGATTGAAATCTTCAAAGCTTCTGCCCAGTTCCTCAGATGAAATGTGTGTATGTTTTGTTCTCAGATAATTTTCATACAGTTATATGTGACATTGAAATTTTATGCTTATCCATGATGTCTGTCCGATCCCACTTTTTTAATTCTATATTTGAGTTTTTGAGAAAACTTGTGGCAATGAGTAAAAGAGGCCTTATCATGTAGTCCACTGGTGGCCAATTTTCTACAATTCTTTGAAGCTATTTTCTTGATTTTAAAGCTTAAAGGTAACAATTTGAGTTAAAAACTAGTTTACATAGTCCTGTAATCTCCTTGAAGAACTTAACTGTTTTTTGAGTTCTTAATAACCTTTAAACAAAACTAAGTCAACAAAACTAAGTCTCGTTGTATGTTTTTGCCTCATTGGAAGTAATGATTGCATGCATATTTGGTTGTCATTGTTACCCAAGATGTTAGAATGTAGAGAATAAAGAAGAGTATCGTGTCAATCAGTCTTATCTGACATTTTGCTCCATTTTCATCTTTTTACAGGTGAATGCTGTTAAGTTTAATGAGTATGCAACTGTAGTAGTATCAGCAGGAAATGATCACTCTTTGCGTGCTTGGGACTGCAGGTCTCATAGTACTGAGCCTATTCAGGTCAATTTCGTTATTCATTCTTCCATTGACTTGTTTAAATAGAATAGTGATGTTGACTGGGGGTGATAGATAGGAGTTTCTGGATTGTTAAGATAAGCATTTCCTGTAATTGCTGAAAGGCATGGGAATGGTTGCATTGATAAGACTTATTTAAGTGACCATTTTAAATGTGAAAGCTGAAGGTTATGTTGCTACCTAATGCCAAATCTCAAGGGTGAAAACGACAATGTTGTGTGCCAATCGGAGTTTTGGTTACATTGTGTAGATAGATTGGATAGATGGAGTTTGCAATGAATTCTTGACGCCAAATTTCCTAAAGTTTCTTGACTCTCTAGAAGTATTAATAGACCATCATCATAGCAGCAATTTTTGCTTCAACAACATTTGGCTCTAGCTTTACATGAAAATGAAAATTCCAGAACTCTTGAGATCTAAGAAAAGATATCATATGTCGCTTCACTTTTAGGAGCACTATTTTGGTGTTTCCTTTAGTTTGCTCCTTGTTTACTGTGTCTTGCCCTACTCTCACAGTTCTAATAATTGGAATTTGATTACTTTGAACTGAATATTTTAATAACTCTACAGATCATTGATACTTTTCGGGATACTGTCATGTCTGTTTGTTTAACAAAAACTGAGATAATTGCTGGAAGTGTTGATGGAACTGTTCGGACATTTGATATTCGAATTGGTAGGTATGCACTTGACTTTATAGCAATGTTTAATCTTTTTAAGGATTGATTCCTTAGGGATTATCTTTTAACAAATTTTTGGTGCTTCTTAGAGAAATTTCTGATGACTTGGGCCAACCTGTCAACTGTATCTCTCTGTCAAATGACAGTAATTGTATCTTAGCAAGCTGCCTGGATTCAACTCTACGACTATTGGACAGGTAATTGGCCTTGGGAGTTTTTCTTTTGTCATATACTTTTGTATAATGCCCTTGTATTTTATCTGTTGAATCGTTGACATGATCTCGTTTTCTCTCTGATGACAATAGATCTACTGGTGAACTTTTGCAAGAATATAAAGGTCATACTTGCAAGGTAGCTTGTGGAGCCTCATTTTGGTCCTTAATATAGACATAGTATAAGTTTTATACTTCTTTTCCTAAACTTTGAACAGGAACATACTGCACTTCTCCGTCTTAATACTCAAGATCAATTCTTTTCTGTGATGACACTGCTACATTTTTTCCCCATTTCAAAGCAAGTTTTGACTTTGTTTATATGGTGTCTTAGTGTTTTGTCTGTGAATAGTAATTTTCTCTGTTTTGTTTTTGCCGTATCAGTCATTTAAGATGGACTGCTGCCTCACAAATAGTGATGCGCATGTGACTGGGGGTTCTGAAGATGGCTTTATCTACTTCTGGGATTTGGTGGATGCATCTGCCATATCAAGCTTCCGAGCTCACTCCTCAGTGGTAACATTCTACACTGACATATCTGTTATTGCATTTACTCAGTGTTTAACTAATATAACTGTTTTGAGTTTTAGTTGATCTCAATTGGGGCAACCCTCATATTCAAAGTTCTGCCTTTTAGTGCACGAAGTAAAATTTTTCAGTCCACTTTTCTTAATCTGTTTATATTTTCAGGAAAATGGCTAATTATCTTTTTTAATAGATGAATGCGGCTTCTGATACGTGAAGCATCATAGCCTTTTTGAAATTCAAAATACCCTTTTGAGAAAGTTATGCCTTATTTCTAATTTTGCATGATTTAGTGTTTGCTTTGCGTATGTTAAAAAGCTTATTTAGCATACGTTGAGGGTGTGTCATGACACTTGAGATTTTCGTATGCCTTTATTTATTGATTTTCTAATCCAGGATCATAAAGTACGCATTCATGAATTTTCCCTATGAAGTTTAACCTTTTTCTGGGTAAATCTGTCTCTCTTTCTCTCTCTCTCTCTCTGAAGGGAGGAGATCTTTGGTTAGATCTCTAGGTGGGTAAAGATTTCTTAACTTTAAGTTTTGGGTTTAATTTCAAGCCACTTGGGGCTTGTACTAATAATCTACCTATCTGCAGAATCCCATGTAAAAGTTATAGATGTTAGGATGGTTTTTTAAATGAGGAAAACTGGAAATTGAAGATTTAGTATTTTGTGTCTGCAGCGAGTGATTATCATTACCTGACCCATTTTGGAACTTCACATTAGTCTTCACAATTTCAGCTTCAACAACATGTGATAACACTTGTGTATTGGTACTAGGTGAGTGGATTCAATCAACAACATTTTGTTGTGTGTTTGTCGAATTTGTAGAAGTTATCTTCATCTTTAACAGATTAGGCAGCCAACCATTTATGGTTTCAATCATTGCATTAGATATTACAACCCAACGTCATGCTTGTTGGAGGAGAAATAAATCTAATGTTATTTGTTTTCTTGGGCAAAGGTGTATGTGGGAGTCCTAGAGGAGTTAAGATAAATGTTCCAGAACCCTCAAAAGTTTATGACTATGCCATTTCACTACTGGTCTATACCAAAAAGAATATAGTCAACAAAGTAAAGGATCGCCTACCTTTTCCAAGAATAATCCTGAGGGAAAAAATCTGAATACATTTTTTGCTGTACATGAAGAAAGAATGTATTTTTAAATTTCCTATATTGTGAAAATTGGACTGACATCAAATGCTTTCACTGGTGGCAGGTGACTAGCGTCAGCTATCACCCAACAGATAGCTGTATGGTGACTTCATCTGTTGATGGAACTATCCGGGTGTGGAAAACCTAAGACAAGATATCTTCTCCATATTTCCTTTCTTTTTCTCCATGATTCTTGGTCTTGCTCATCAGAGTTACTCAGGTTTGTAGATAAATGTATTTTTTGTTCTCTTATAAGTATATAAGCTAAGGCCTTGTCTATGTCCTTTTATCAGTAAAATCACGATCTGTTGAATGTAAACTTAGTTCATCAAAGGACACTTATGATTCTCGTTGAGCAGTATATGAAGTTAGTTCTAGTTTTAATTATGGTGAATGTGCCATTCAAAATGACAAAAGCTGCATTCGGTTTATTTTATTTTAATATTTTGCAGGCCTCCTGTAAAGACACATTATGTACGATGTGGTATAGAGCAAGAGAAGTGAACCAGTTAATAGTAATGCTTTGTAATTTATTATCCTCCGTTATCCCCTCTTGTAATTATTTGTATGGACGTGAGAATTACCTGTTTTATTAAGGCTGAGGTACTTTGACGTCTATAGGAATGTTGTCTGTGCGGTAGAAACATCTTCTCTGGACTTGCCAGATGACACCAGCTTCTTTTGGCATTTCTATTACTCAATGTTGATTTGGTCAAAGTCCAAAGGGAAAACAATCCCGATATTCATTATCAGATTCCCGATCCTGTCAGATTTAAATTTTGATTATTGGTTAGGAGTTTAACTACATATTTTATAGGCAGGTTAGCAATCAAAACATGGACTCCATTTGCTGAAAGTGAGCGTTTTCCATGTCTTATACTTTACCCTCTGGTTTCTGTGTGAAAGTGTTCGTAACTGGCTTTAAAGAATAAAAATGGGTAGTCAAGAGGTTGTTGTGTTGTGATAATTAGATTTTTTTTGTCATCTGGCGATGCATAAGGCATTGCATGCGAGCTATCTAATGCTTTATTATTCCCGTCCTAGCTTTGTTTTCTGGCTGGAGTTGCTTCAGATGGAATAATGTTCTCATTCCTGCTTACTACTGGCATGCAGTTGCTAATTATCATATCCCCCCTGCATAAAAAGAAATGGCTAAGAATTTTAACTAGTGTGGCGGGTATATATATTGCCTTTCTTCTTGTCAAATGGGCTTGTTTTATGTTGCTGAACAGTTCTTTGATCCCTATATCCTCCAGAATCTACTGCAATTCAGGGTCTTTACCATATTTCCATATGTTTCTAATTGAATTATTCTTTTAGGTCTGTGGGACTGGTCTTTCAGTCAGCAAATCACGGTATAAGGGGACTAAGAAAATGAAATTTAGGTCAGAAAATGCTTGGAGGAGCTGAAAACCACTGTTTGATTCTGGTTCTTATGAAGCCTGTAGTGATTAACTTATTCTGAATATTCAGGCACATGTCAACTGGGAAATTCTAAGCCCCCTGTTTGCAAATCTTTTGGGTCCAAAGGCTACCAATTCATGACTTTGTGGCTAATATTCTTGGGGAGGTGACCATATTTGATGGCTTTGTAGCAGTGGTTCTCAGGTTTCCCCTTTCTAAGAGGCATCTAAACATGAGGAGGAGCTGGCCAAGTGCAGCCCTCCTAATCATCCCAGTTGGAAGCCAGGAATGTCAAAGCAACCAAAAGGGTGTTGATTGATATGTTTGAGCCGGTCCCCAGGCCGAAAGTGTAAAAAGTTATGAGGGTTTCACTTTGAAGTTTGGCAACTGATAAGCTTGTAATGAATGGTTTTTGGTCTCCATTTCTTTTTTATTTTCCTTTTTTGGGGTGACATTATTGTTTTCCCTTGCTGATGGGGAAGCAATTGCTTCCCCTCCTTGCTCATCCTCACAGATCTCTCTCTAAAGCAACTCAACTAGAACTGATATCTCCCTTCATTTTTGGTTAAAACTTTTTTGAAGCAGGTAAGGATTGGGAAAGGCAAAACCGGCCCCGTGGGAAGTTGAACTAAAAGTGGGGTTGTTAATGCAGTTGCCTGGATCGAAAAACTCACTCAGGCAAGCAAAATCCATTAACTCTTTTGGTTGGTAAGGATAGTTCTCCAAAGTTAAAACGTAAGTTGAAAGTAGATTCTAAAGCTCATGTTTGAACTCAAAGAGTTTGATTGTCCTTCATAAGAAAAATCGAATGAAGACTTTGGATGGAGTTGCTTTTGTACAAATTCATGTGATATTCTTAGGAAAAGAGAGCATATAATTTGGTCAACCGTTACTAGACATCATGCGTGCCTTTGTGAATAGCTAAGAAGGGAAAGAAAGAAACACTGAGAGTTCAAATTTCCATTTAGTTATGTTTTTAGGGATTTGAAGTCCAAACATCTTTGTTAAATATTGGTCTAAGATATGGCATAATTTTTCTTGCCCCAAAAAAATTAAATTTTATTTTTCCCCTATTAAGTCTAGATTGCCCACTAATGATTCCCATAGTTACCCTAAATTGAACACATTTCTATTGATGAAATTGGGATTTAATCATTCATGATTACAGAATCAACATCAATAGATTACAAAACAGCATTTCAGCAACTCAAACTGAAAGCAGTTTTTTTTTATTAAAAAAAAATTAGCAAAAGAGGAGTAGAATTTAAGAAGCAATTCTCATAATTGCATCAAATCAAGAACACTTCAGTCGACGAAATTACAATTATGTCACGACGACAAAATTAATACTAATATATTACAATTCAACTCAAAGTGAAAGCACTTAAACAACATTAAACCACCACTAAATTACTAAAAAAAACACCTTCAAAATTAATATAATATTAGGAGAATGTTAAAATTTTCTCACAAAATTTAACCCTTTTTTTTCCTTCCCTTATAATAATGATGACCATTCACATCAAGAAATGGCTGGAAATGGTTGCGCGTACAAGACAGGCGACAGCTCAAGTACGCAAGGGGTGGTGCAGTCCATTCCCCTCGATCAGCGAAGCATCCGAACGTGTTGTTGGTCAATTTGTCACATGGAAGGTCGTAGAAAGGTTTGGCTGAACAGTGAGTGACCCCCTCCCCAACACACACATTCACGCACTGAAACACAAAGGAAACCCGTGATTTGTAGCAGCAACTGCTGGTGCTCCTGTTCCCGATTGCCAACTGTATATCCAAGTTGTAGCTCTTGTCTTCTCACTTCTCTTTGTCCCTTTTTGGATTTTGACCTTTCCCTTCTTTGATTTTTGAATGACCTAATTGCTTTCTTCTTATGGAAATCATCTTAATAATTGATAGCACATGGGGATTTTTTTTTTTCCTGAAAATGAAGTGCAAATTCTTGATTTACCTAAAAATACAAGAAAGAAAGATAATAATATGTGGTTATATTCCTAACACCATATATCAGCAAATCTTAGGATCTACTTGAATGGTTGTTTTTAAAGTGTTTTTTATTTTTAAATTATTACTATAGTCATTTTATAGTGAAGATCATATGTGAATTAAAATATATAGTCAGAGAACGCTCTAAGAAATTTTTTTTTAACTTGGGTTTTCTAGAAACAGTAGTATATGTGAAACTGATTTTTTTCTCCACATATTGTTAATTACTAATTTAATACTATCTGAAGATATTTTCTATATAAATTTTTATCCTCTCCTTCTAGGAAAAAAATTGATGAGTCTTTTATTTGTGAACTAATGATGAAATTTAAACTTTTTGCTCTCCTACAATCAATTGTTTTCGATGTTGTGACAAATGAACAATCAAGTCAATAACACCAGGGGGGAGGGAGAGATTGAACAGTACGGGAAGAGAACGTAAATGAGAAGTTCCGAATTCGAGATCTTCCACTCATACTTGAAAAAAAAAAAAAAATTTTCAATGACACCATCATTTGATGCCACGCTTGGGCTCATGCCCATGGACTAATTGGTTCTACTTAGCTCATTTGTCGCTGCCCAGACCTGAGTGTTCTTGGACCAGACCTGCCCCGCTTTGGCTGATTAGGTAAAATTAAAAGGTATACAACAATTACTTGTCCAATTGAATATAATGGTCGGTTCAATTGAATTGAGAAGGACAATGACCAAGTAAACAAATGGTTAAAGCTCAGTGGCCACCGGTGGGAGGTCAGGGCCACCAAATTGTCTGTTCCTCATGGGTAATTCGGTTGGTTTTAGCAAGCCTTCTTAGGAACTGGTGTCCAGTACCCGCAAAGATCCGAGTCCTGTGATTATCGTGTTCGGGGGGATGGGGCCTCTCCTCCCTAGCCGAAGTAGGATTAGTCGGGCCCCGTAAGGATTGACCCGAACACCCACTCCGTAAGCAACAAAAAAAAAAAAAAAAAAGTAACAAATGGTTTGACATTTAACCATTCCCTTCTTTTCTTCCCTTTGCAAAGTTTAGAATCTCTATTTTGATATTCTAAATATTTATGAACTATATATAAATTGATTGAATTATCAACGTAGCTCAAGTGGACAATTTTGTACCCTTAAAAGTTGCACAAGTCCGCTCCTGCTTAGCTTTATGCATTTACAATTTTTTGTTTATAACTAGACTTAATAATTACTAATATGAGTTTAGTCCCTTGTCTTCTCTAATTTTTGCTAGTATCTGTCTAATGTAGCACGTGTATAATCATAGTTCTGCCCCAAAACTATCTCGAATTAGCATTATTTGATTTTTACAACTAATGGTGTTATCTTAACATGGCTTCACCATTCAAAAATCGAGTCAAGTTTTTACTAAATTTTTTTTTGTTGAAACAAATAGAATTAGAGATTTGAAAAATTCTCGTCTGTAAATGTAAAATAAAAAAAGTCAATGTATAAATCGATCTTATTTTCTCATAAATTGAAGGAATTGTCAATAGGAGAAAGAAAGAGTTGTCCTCTTCACTCGATTTGATAAGACATATTCTATACACGGTTCAATATATAACTTTGCTACAATTGCTTAGACTAGAGTACTGAAATTTCTCCTCAATCATCTTTTTTTTTTTATTTTGTCATCGTCACTTTATCTATACTACCCTACTCTAATATAATCTTAGGGAGAGGTCTAACTAGATATACAGGAAATTAATGCGAACTAAACCACTATCAGACTAGACAGGTGCACTATGCACCCGTATGAATTTTTCAGTACAACCTATTTTCCAGTCATCACAGTGGTGATCTCCTGCCACACCCGTTAGTTGCGCGCCATCCATATTGTGACGACTGATCCCTTGTTGTCACTGTTGATGAGTGTACCCATGGTCAACTATGATGACATCAAAAGTTATCACTTAATTTTCTCAATTGTAACAAATTTCTCTTTTGTCATTGAGAATGTTATCACAAAAAGTCAAATTTCTTGTAGTGACCTACCCAAAAAAGTAATTATTCAATTTACATCATACGAATTTCACATTTTTGGCAGTGGCTTGTCATCAATCAATATTGTTATTGCCCTCAGGGGCTTGGTCTGGTGGTTGAGGTTGCTGAAGATGGAGTCTCAGGTCCCTGGTTCGAACCTTGCTGCTAGCAAGTTGCTGAGGGTGGTGAATAGTCTGCGGGGTTCACTCCTTGCAGGACACACTTAAAAAAAATCAATAATGTTATTAATGATAATAGAATTGTGTGCTCTGCGTACATGGGAGAGGGAATTACTATGGAACTCTAAGGCAATTCCATTATATTTAGATTAATCTTCTATACTCATTGATATAATATATTTTTAATACAAGTATACCTAAGTATATAAACATCCAATTTTTAATGAGTGCCATTGGGACACTCGTTAGTACATATATATTGCACTTAATTTATTATATGAATGCACACACTTATATTTAAAGAATGCGCTCACGGCATCTATTATCCAAACCTATAAAGTATAAACGTGAGTTAAACTTTGTTTGCAACTTATTGCACATTCAAAAGACAATTGACAATTTAAATTAATCCATGCAAATCTTCAATTAACCCTACCTTGTTCCTCAAATTTTGTCCTTTCACACCCACTACGTGATTATTCGCAAGGCTATACTACCTGATTTAGTTATGATATCAACACACACACATACATTTTTTTTTTATATATATAGTGGTCAGATAACAATATATGCATCTCTTTACTTGCAAGAATTTCTTAGCAGTTGATGATGTGACTCACCATTATACAAGTTCTACAATCTGCAAAGAGACAAATACAAATATACATGTATATGTATATGTGTATATAATGTATATATGTAACGTATTTAGCACAATCATCATTGACTATTGCATTTCTCACTGCAAGTTGCAATTGACACTATGGCATCCATCATCATGCCTAGTACAATGAATTAGACAAGTTCTACTATTTTGCGCATGCCAAAGCCAAACTCCAAAATATGGAGAATCGCTTACGTAATGTGTGCTGCCCCAATCAAGAAATACAGTCTTAAGTGACATAATAATAATATGGACATGTGCACCAATTGTATGAGTACTTGAGATTTAGCTTTTTTTTTTTTTTTTTTTTTACTTTGATATATTTTTTTTAATTATCGAAGTTTCTAATATATTCAACACAAAGTCCGATAGTACAAATTATGCAGCGTGCTGATAGAGACCAGATCTCCCTTAATAAAATATCTTGGTGAATAGAAAATAGCCTGGTCACATTAACATATTTTGAATGTGGGTTTTCTCAATGGTGGAAGTAGTTTACCATTTAAATGGATAGAGTCACACTTGTTGTCGACTCTCAATTGCGATTAGTGTTCATGATTTGGCCGCTCATTCTAAATTTTTAAACGTATGATTTAGATTTTGCCATGTGAATTTACACTTAGGGATATATATATTATCTCGCATCACCTGCTCGCAATGCTTGCTTATATCTCTATATGGTGAAAATAATTGAGGGGACCATGATTGGGAATTGTTTGATCGACTTTCTATGAGGAACAGGCGAAAAAAGGACTTGCATTTATTGTGGAAATTTCATTTTATATACAATTAAAATATCTTCTCAAAGAGGTAGGGGCCAGGGGCATAAGTTCATTCCCATATCAAAAGGGGGCTTAAGTTCTATTTATTTATTTTGGTAGGATAAAAACTAGGAAGCGTTGAAAACAAAGAAATTGTTGTAGGTATCATTTTTATTTATAGTCCCAACAGGTTTGGATCTCTTGTAGGAAGGTTGGCTAGATATTTTTTGTAAAAACACTAGCCCCATCCAGTTCATAATGAGAATGTTTTAATCTTTTTTAAGTCCTTGTATTATTTTCCTTATACACAGAGGGCAGGAGCGTATAAAGCTAAAATTTCACGTATGGTTCTGGAATGGAGCTTTTTTGAATGACAATATATATATATATATATATATATATATATATATATATGTATATGTATATGTATATATTTTTATCGTGATATATATATATATATGTATATGTATATATTTTTATCGTGTGTGTTTGTGTGATCAGATTTGTGATCATCTGTATATTCAAATTTCAAATACATATAGATGATCACAAAATATTGAACAATCTAAAGATTTTGGATTTGCTACACAGGGATATCTTCTAGAAACTGAAAAGATTTGGGCCCTCGATATCCCCAACAAAAGCAAAGCACCTCGTCATGAAGCGCAGAATCCTATCGGATGTCACTTGTGCTATCTGCAAAGGGACCTATGGCAACCTATCCCACATTTTCTTCTACTGCCCAATGGCAGTGCAAGTCTGGGCACTTGTCTTCCTAGAGCGGAAAATTCAGAGTTGCCAACACTCCAGTTTTGAGCTTTGGTACAAGGAAATTATTCGTTCGCTGACTGGGGCTGAATGTGAAATTTTTGCTGTGTTGTACTACGCACTCTGGAACAACAGGAATTCTGCTCTGTTCAATGGCATATTTTGGCATCCCATGTCCTTAGTCAACTTGGCAACGCACAGTCTTAGTGAATTTCATGAGGCCAATGCTCGTCCTACTATGACTCCATCACAGATTGCTCAATTGAAATGGTCAGCCCCGCCTTCCCCCCATTTTAAAATTAATTTGATGCTGCCATATCCACAGCTCAAAGCATCTTTGGCATTGGTGTAGTAGTCCGCGACCATGAAGGCTCTTTTATAGCTGGCCTCGCAAAGAAATTTGTTGGTTCGGTGAGTGCAGAAATAGCGGAAGCCCATGCTGCTAGGAAAGCGGTCTGCTTGGCTCGAAATCTAATGATCCCAAGCTTTATTTTAGAGGAAGATGCATCTTCAATTATTAAACTCATTCTCGCTAAGGAAGACATCCTGTCTGACTTAGGCTTGATTCTTGAGGACATATGCTTAGCCTTACTAGATCAACTTTGTATTGATGTCAAATGGATACCAAGGGAGGTAAATAAGAGGTTGCGCATACCTTAGCCAACCAAGCAAAGATTGCCACCCTTCATGAATCTCTTTGGTCTGCTCCTCCAAATTTTGTCAAGCAAATCGTACTGGACGGTTTCCAGTAATCTCAGTAATAAAATTTTTTTGTTGTTTTCTTATCAAAAAAGAAACTGAAAAGTCTTTCAATTTTCTCCTATCCTATTAATCAATTATAATGAAATTCTTTTAAGATATGAAGATTCTTCGATTTGAAAATTGCAACACCATAACATTTTGATAATTTGCTATTGTCATATTACTATAATACAACAAATAGCCAACGTTATCAATGATTGGACGGATGGAACCCTTCAATTTTAAGAATATTTGTATTTGAACTTTTATGTGTGCAATAATAGCACTATGCATGTGAATCACGTAGCTTATAAATGGTCAAAAACCAAAATGGGTACGTAACCCTAAGGTGCCTAAACTCATTCAGGAAATCGTACTTAAACATTATAGTCCTTTAGCTTTATTAGACAAATCAATTCGATCCCTGTCAATAGTTTAGCTTTCCCCAAAAAATTTGACATTATCTCGGAGTGTAGAAAATTAGGCCATTTCATAAGCTCCATAAGAGCTAATACAGCATCATTTGGACATGATTTTGGTGCAATATTTTGTTAGTCTTAAGTCTATGACAAAATGTAAGGGAAAAAATTATGCTTCAATTTGTAAGAGTTTTATTTAATAATCAGTCGTTTATTAGTAATTGTATTTTTTATTTAACAAAATGTAAGGTTGTGGCTTTTCAGTTCGTTCATTTTTATTTCAACTTGATGTTATAAAGTTTATGAAAGACAGTGAATTTTCCAATATTTGGTTCAGAATTATACGAAAATGTTCAGGTCACATGGAATTCTAACTAGACTAAAATGCAAGATGTATCACCAATACGGCCTTCCTTATATAAAAAAAAATCTAATTCCATGCATCAAAATTGTGGGGGAAAGAAACAATTTTCATTAAGCTTTTATATCATAACTAGGTGTAAAAGAAGAGCATCCACATGCCACATTATTGTTTTTCTTTTTCCTTCTTTTAGCTATAACCTAAAAGTAATTAGCCCACGAAATTTGCACTCACAACAGCACCATAATCAATTAAAAAACTTCCAACATTTAACAAAAGTTATTTTCTTAATATACTGCAGCAATTTTTTGTTTGAACATTACAAGCACTTTTCTTATGATTTCTGCAAAGGGCATTACATAATCATCCTGTTTTGCCTCAAGGAAATGACGTGAATGAAAACAATGGTCATCACCACAATAATACAAGCTGCCAAAGACCAAGAAAGTGATGGGGTCTAATTATTGGACTGTAGGTTTGACTTACATCTCCTTCTCATGACTGAATTACAACCTAGGGGGCGTTTGGTAAAAGGGTATCGGAATGAAGTAATGAAATAAACTCCATAATTAGTGTTTGGTATGGGAATTGAAATTTTGGAATGATTTCTAAAAATTTGGCAACCCTCCATTCCTTAATAAAGGGGTGGGTTTTGTCCAAAATCCAAGTATGATTCCAAAATCTTATAATTACATAATATTTAGTATAATTAATATTTATATATATTATAACATTTTTATAATTAATAATTAATTATTATAACATTTGTATAATTATAATTAATTATATATAATATTTAATTTAATTAGTTACAAACTTATAATAATGATATTATTATATTATATAATTATATATTATAATTATTTAGCTAAATATAATTATACTTATATAATATATATTATAAATTTCATAATATTATATAATAATATATTTATAATATACATGTCTATTATATGTGCATATAATTATAATATATACATATATGTAATATTAATAAGTTATATAATTATAATTACAATTATTATTTTAAATATAATAATATATAATAATAACTATATTTAATATGTAATATATATTATATTTATATAAAATATTAGTATAATTAATATTTGTATATATTATATAATTATAAATATATATTTATGTCTAATTATATATAATATTTAATTTAATTAGTTACAAACTTATAATAATGATATTATTATATTATATAATTATATATTATAATTATTTAGTTAAATATAATTATACTTATATAATATATATTATAAATTTATTAATATTATATAATAATATATTTATAATATAAATGTCTATTATATGTGCATATAATTATAATATATACACGTATGTAATATTAATAAGTTATATAATTATAATTACAATTATTATTTTAAATATAATAATAACTATATTTAATATGTAATATATATTATATTTATATAAAATATTTGTATAATTAATATTTGTATATATTATATAATTGTAATTATATATTTATGTCTAATTATATATAATATTTAATTTAATTAGTTACGAACTTATAATAATATTATTATTAGTTATATGTATTATATAATGTATATTAATTTATGTAATATAATTAATATTATCAATTATACTAATAACTAAACATGTTTACTAATAGAAATTTTTAATTAGTTAGACTAAATTTACTAATACATTTATATTAATATATTTAATTAGTGAAAATTTCTTATATCCCATTTACAAAGAGCCAATAACAATTATTTACGATGTGGTTTATAATATATTTATTATATTCCATTCTGAAAGAGTCGACGAATCAAACATCAACT
Source organism: Coffea eugenioides (assembly GCF_003713205.1). NCBI lineage: Eukaryota > Viridiplantae > Streptophyta > Magnoliopsida > Gentianales > Rubiaceae > Coffea > Coffea eugenioides. The sequence continues at coordinate 9,998,997 of NC_040041.1, forward strand.
ATAGTAATGACACAAATTCCAGGTATTTGAACCAAACAAATGTATTGGAATGAATGATCTCGTTCCAAACCCAGGATATCCGATTCCGAATCCGAATCCGATTCCGATGTGCGAGCCAAATGCCACCCCAGTTCTTTATGGAAGATCTTCCTTTTTTTTTTATCTTTGTCCTTTTTCTTGGGGCCAGAGAATAATTTGTGGAAGTTGAGTGATGCTATTCACCTCCTAATTAAGAAGATAACATAATTAAATTACTCAATATTTTCAAAAACCACAATTATTAACCCCTCATTGTTCATAAGATGTCATGCTTAATAGTGTAAGTTGATTATAGGAGGGCTAATTAGCAAGGCATCTGCAGCATAAGTTGATATTTGCATCTTTTCATTTTGTTTTTTACAATAGATACAAGTGAAATAACTTTACTTCACAAATATACGTTAGTATAGCTTTCTTGTTTATTCCAAAGGTATCATTAGTAGAAAGTTAACAACTTCTAAAATACACCTTTCTTGTATATTTGTGTGGCTCACTAACAAATTAACCTTGGTTTTAATACTTTAATTAGTTCTCGAGCCTTAGAAGTTGATTGAAAAGGCTTGTTTTCAAGTCTTATAGTTGTGAGTTGTACAACATACTTTAGTCTCACCCTTTACAAGTTATTATATCACATGAACTCCTGTCCTCCAATTGTTGTAACACCCAATCATAAGTTTTTTTTTCCTTCGAAAATTCTCTGCCTGATCTCAAAATCAATTACATTCTTCTACAATTAAGACCCCCTCCTCCCACCAAACAACCCACCAAAAAAAAAAAAAAAAAAAGTCAACAATGTCAAGCTATCCCTACTTCCCCAGAATCTTGCCCTGCTGAGGCTCAAAAATTTGCAGCAAGCCCTATGCTAGACACGCCTTTCACCATAACGCAACTTCAGAGAACTGTGCAATCCTGAGATACACTTGTTAGAACCAGAAGACCAAAGATGCAATTATTCCTACCCCAAAAAAAACGAGAGAGAGAGAGAGATGCAGTTATAAAATCATTTGCCAGCCATTGCACTTTGTCACCAACGAGAAATAAAAGAAACAAATTAAGGAGATTTTTTTAAAAAAAAAAAATTTGCTATGGATTAGACATTTGAACCACTTGAAAATGTCTTTGTTTTTCTATTTTGTGCGATCTTCTTTTCCTATATGATTGCGTCATCAAATTTTATTCTAATCAGTGTATAAAAACTTTGGCTAAAACGGAAACGAGCAAGAATCCAAGTCTAGTTTCAGTTGTTGCAGGGGAACTCGTCAGCTACCAATCATATGCTTGGCATATTCCTTACGGTTCCTTTTATACTCAAATTAAGCCTATTTGATTGCTTATTTCTTGATACAGATTTGTCTAGTCAGGCAAGAATCTTTTGAGAGTGTTTATAAACCCCAATGACAAATTTAAGTAACAAATGTGAAGTTCTGATTTGACGCAAATATTCAGATTATGTGGTTGCATTTTATATAATCATTTAGTCTTGAGTCTTATGGTCCAATTAAGATGCTCTTAGGTGATATGCCATGTGAGAACCCAAAAAAAAATTTAGTTTATAAACTCTCTTATTCTTGCCTTAATTTCATGGTAATTTTCTTGATTGAGTCAAGAGTTATATCATTCCCCTTTTATATTTTAGTGCATGTTAAGTTCCGTAGAGAATTAAAGTAGTTGACCGATTAGTGAGATGTGTGCGTTAAATTTGGTGGACGAGAACGAGTGTGGTATTAGAGGGAGTATATGATTAGAAGTGTTAAGAGTGTATTAGAGGAAACGAGATGGATTAGCTATAAGAACCACAAGGGAAAACAAAGAGATAGGCTTGAACTAACTCGAGCCGTTTGTTATCGATCAAGCACACCACTTGACCAAGACTTTCTTTTCCCTAATCTTCTTATTTTTCTTTCATTTTTCTTTCCCTAATTTTTCCCTATGGCTGGCTGAAATTATTGACCAAAAAAGAGAGGAAAAAGAACAAAAATAAGGGACCGTTTGTTTCAATGTAAAATTTTTTCCCAAGGAGAACATTTTCAATGAAAATAATTTTCCTGAAAAAATTTTCATTTTCATTTATTTTCCAGTGTTTGGTGCAGTTTTATGAAAATGCACCACAAAACTAAAACCTACAAGAAGAAGATTCCCCGGTAGAATCCCTCCAACTACCGTCATCTCACGTACACTGGATCTACCATCTCAACCAGAGATTCTTTCAATCTCCAAATCTATCAAACTTCATAAAGGAATTCATAATTTCTCAGACCAATTACACATCATACCAATAAAGATTCAAATTAATAATATGTCAATAAAAATTACTTCAGTAATTAAAACCTTATAATTGATCAATCATCATACGGAAAAGCAGCTCTTGAATTCTGTTGCAAACTTTTCTGCATAAAAGTCTTCCTCCATTCTATCTCCTTCACTTTTCCAGATTTCTCTCACCCAAAAACTTATCAAGACCCGCTCTCGGTATAGATTTTCTACATCTCCATGGATGCATTGTTTATGCTGGCATGGGAGGAAAGGAGTAGGATAGGCGAAGATGAGGAGGAGGGAAAGGTGGTAGACAATGGGGTTTTTCGTAGCAGGCGCAGGGATGGATTTTTAATGATGGTCTCAGTATTGGTATTTCTTATTTTTTGTGAGTATCTTAATAGGTAAGCCCTGAAATGGCTGATTGGCTTCATGAGTTTGATGGAAATTAACTTCTGTATGTCTGCTCTTTAAGTTATTTTACGTCCCGTAGCGTAAAACATTTTACACTGGAAAATATTTGCCTAACGCCTTCTACTGTCAAACACCAGAAAATCGGAAAACTATTTTCTGGAAAATATTTTGAATTCAAACAAACAGACCCTAAGAGGAAAAATGGTAGAGCGACAACTCTTGGCCATCAAGTCAACTTGACCAAAGACCATTCTAGTCTTTATCTTGTAAATTCTCCTCAAACCTATTCATTTGCTTCCTTCTTTGGCCGAGCAAGAGAGAGAGAGAAAAAAAAAAAAGATAAAAGAAAGCTTCATTTTGTTTGAGTGAAGATCAACAAGAATCACAAATCTAAACCGAACAAAGTTACAATAAGGTAGCAAGGAAGCTTATAGTGGAGATTTTTGGAGAGTGAAGCCTTGGTTTTTCACTTTCTCCTAGAGGTATTAAGGTACTGAGTTGGAAGACTCCCTTTATCTTTCTTATCTTGCAATTTTTTTTGGAAGATGTCTTGAAATTGGAAGTTTTATGGATGACAACTTAGATTTGTGAAGATTGGTGAAATTTCCAGCATAGGGTTTTATTTTTTTCAGCCTTGTTTTATATTTTTCATCCATGATATGATGGTATCTAGCTTTGTTATGGACTTGTACGAGACTTGTAACTAGAAAGATTGGATCTTTGATGGGTTGTTGATGGGTTTCTTTGAAAATCTTGATTTAGGTAGATAACTTGAGGAAATTTTCTATTTTGAATGCTTCTTGCTGGCCAAAACTTTTGAGTGCTATTAGCTCTTATTTTTCAAAAATTTTGGAAGAAATCTTACTCCACAAACTTTGTTAGATATTAAACTTTGATTGTGAGTTAGATTTGAACCAAAAATTATGAGCCTAAGTGGGAAGGTTGAGTCAAGTGTTGCTGAAAATGTTTTTCGCAGGAGATTCTGAGCAGTTTTGGGAAATCTATTATATCTTTGTGTAGAAAAATCCGAGTTGAGTCTCATTTGTTGCATTTGAAACTAGACTCATAGCTCTTTTAATCGTGTAAAATTCATGGTTTGGTTCACTTTCTATAAATACCAGCAAAATTTCAAATTGGGCTGAAAATTCAAGACTGTCCTATTTTTGCACTTAGTTGAGCAGTGAATTGAGGCTGAAATTTGACTAATTTATGGACTGAATTTTATGGAAGTGCCTTCTAGAGAGTTGTAGACTTTTGAATCTATTTTCTCACGGTATAAGATTTATGAATTTTGGACTTATGAAACTCAAGTTATGACTTTTCAAAGAGCGTTATAAAAATTAGAATGAGGAGTTTTTCTTGAACCTTGTTTGGAAATTTTGAAAGGTTTTGGCCAAATCTTGGATTGGAATTTGTCTCGTTTCCTCTAGCTTTAAAGTGAAATTTTGCTCAACATAACTTGCTAAGCAATTACCCTCGAATGTGCTTTTAAAAGGAGCAACAAGTTTGAATTAAAAAGGGGATGAAAAGCGGAGCGTCATGCCGAGAGTTTTGTGGGAAAATTTCACTTGTTTGATATTCAAAGCTTGGAGGATTGTTGGTGTCTTTGCTAAGATATAAATGGTGGTTTGGTGAAGTTTTGAATTATTGATGTGAATTAAGTGTGAATTATTGGTTTAATAGAACTTTCATGACAAGCTAGAGACGTGAAAGACTATTTTAGAAATGTTAGTGAGTGAATCCTGACGAGAATTGAGTAGACGGTCAGCCAAACTCTTGAGTTCGCGCTAGGGGGAGGTGGAAGCGTCATATCCCACATATGGATTAATTGTCAGTTGTCACCCATGTTACCCTTAGATAACATTTAAATTGTGGCAAAACATTGTCAGATAGTAAAGTTTGTACATTTTATTGTCACATTTTATAATATGATTGATACGGATTTGTTTGGATAGAAGTTTATTTGGATGATTTATTTGAAATAGTTACTGTAGCACTTTTGTGATGTGATATACATGAAATAAAAAGGTGATTGGGTAGATAAAAAAGCAATTGGAATTTGTGAAGTAAATTATTTTATTTCACAACTATGCAATCCAAACACACTCAGTACTTTGCTGCCTCTGGCACAAAAATTCTTGGAGTGGCTTGCCAAATATTTGGCATAGTTTGAGATGTCTATGCCTGTGAGCTTCATTGAAAAAAAAAAAAAAAAAAACTCTATCCCTCAGTCACTACTTCGTAACATCGAATATTGACCTATCCTTTCTACTATTTATTCAAAAAGTTCGAGAGAAATTACCTAAAAATAAAGGAATATAGTACAAGATGATGAAAGTAAATACAATTGTAGTCTACAAGTAATATAGAGCATATAACATGTCGTGTATGCATGTGTAGCTAAAGTGACAGCTTAATGTACCCTGCTCAGGCTGCTCTGTGTTCATTGATATGAAGATGATTGGAGTACGTGTTTTAAGAGGTTTTGGGGAAGATGCATCTAAGAAAATCAGCCATCCAATCTTTAAACAGATGCAATATATAGCGTCTTAATGTATTGTGCTTATGGTATATAATTTTTTTATTATGATAGTTTGATAATGTGGGTAACAAATATATGTGTCTTAGTCTTGGGCTTAGAACATGAATATGCGGTAACAAATATAATACTTTTCAATTTTCCTTTGTCATTCTTTTGCTAATGGTGCACTAAGGAGTTCTTTTGCTGAGTTTTATATTTAATTCCCCTAGAAAAAGTTAATGAGATAGGCAGAATTGAACAATGATTAAATCTCACTATTATTTTATATCGCTTTTGAGTTTGGATTTATAAATGTCTATACGCTAGCAAATTGTCCAAAACTGATTTGTTGAAACTTGAAAACCTCCAAATTGAATATTAAATTCTTCAGCCTTTTCTCAATCCAAACATAAGAGATTCTCTTTTCTTGGCTTTTTTTTTTCTTCTTTCCTGATTGCCATTTTAGATTGACTATATTCTAAAGTGGCTAATTGTTTGGATGGAATTGTTTTTCAAAAATTAATTTTTTAAATATAATAAAAATTTTTAAAAAATGCTTTAAAATTAATTTAAATTTTTTTTAAAATTTTAAAAAATATCTCAAAATATATTCTAAAAACTCTTCTACTCTTAAATATTTTAAAATATTTTTTAAAAATATCCTAAAATATAATTTAAAAAATCTTTTATAGCAAAATTTTTTAAAAATACTCTAAAAACAGCTAATCCAAACGGCACGTAGCTTTAAACAGTGTGCAAGCTACCCAATTTATCCAGTGATCATTGTTCCTACTCCATCATCAGTGAAAATCTCGAGGAGTAATGAGTGCCGTACTCGTCCATCAATTATACTTGCAGCCCTGACACCTTGAGCTACGGACCTCACGCAGCAATCCACCTTTTGAAACATCCCACCTGCAATCTTCCCATCATGCATCATCCTCCTCGCCCCTTTGATATCTACTTCCTTCACCAAACTTCCTGGATCATCTCGCTCCTCTAGAATTCCAGGCACATCAGTCAAAAGAATTAACTTATCAGCTGCCAAGGCAGCAGCAACCTCACCCGCAACTATGTCTGCATTGATGTTGTATGACTGGCCTGTCTTGTCAGCAGCTATAGAGGCAATGACTGGGATATCACCATTGGCAATGAGTGCTCGAAGCCCTGTGGGGTTCACAGTGGCTATATCACCAACGAAGCCAAGCTGAGCAGAATTTCGGGAAGGCCTGGCAGTCAAAAGACGGCCATCCATACCAGATAAGCCAACAGCAAAAGCCCCTGCCTTGTTGATTAAGGTAACAAGATGTTTGTTAACTTTACCCGCCAATACCATCGAAACAATTTCCATGGTTGTTCCATCAGTGACACGACGTCCATTCACAAACTTGGGCTCCATGCCCATCCTACCAAGCCACTGGTTGATTTCAGGACCCTCACCATGGACCATGACAATGCGAATACCAACAAATTGGAGAAGAACCAAGTCAGATATTACAGATGCTTGAAGGGCCTCAGACGCCATGGCTGCACCTCCATATTTGACCACAATTGTCTTGCCATGGAACTTTTGTATATAAGGCAGCGCCTCCGAAAGGAAATCGCCTCTGTTTTGTGCTGACATGGAACGTGCTTCAGGTACAACTACTGGTTCTGATGAAGTCTCGCGGCAGGAGCTCTGAAAACTAAGAGAAGGATTGGTATACTTATTCCTACTCCATTTGTTGATGCCTATGTAGTATTTTGAGGTGAGATTAGCATCAGGAGATTTGGATGCTTTTATCAAAGGGGAAGAGAGAGGGAGGGATTTAGCAGACAGCATTTCTTCTGCCTAAGCTCCTTTTGCGTGGACTATTTTGGTCAAAGCAAGAAATCCAAACCAACCACACTCCGAGCAAAATGCGGCGAACTAGGTCAATGAGATCTGCAATAATAAGAGACTCCAAATTGGAACAGCAACAATTAAAATTTGTTTTACAACTGCAAAGCAATATAGTTACGTACAAAAAAGCACACATCGTTGTGTGAAATTTGGGACCAGAAAACAAATTTAGGATGTCAAAATCACAATCTTTATACGTCAAATTCAGAGCCTAGATTACTAATGAAGAGCTCCACTTACAGGTACAAGGAGGGTGTTGGAGGAATTTTTCTCTTCATAGGCTGATAAACAAGCATCTTCCAGATTCCAAAAGGTATTATTCGTAAAAAGAGAAAAAAACAACAAACAAAACTGCCACTGAGGTTCATATAGTACTAGAACAATTAAAGAACTGCTCAAGTGCAAATCATACAAAAAGTTCAGCAACCAGCGAAATTTAAAGCCAGCAAGAGGGTTCAGGAATTTCAAGATTGTCATGTTTTTGTACCATTTGAAACTCATTTCAAAATATAATATTAAAAAATTCATTTTGGGAGAGCGAATACAATTTTATTCCAAGTTTGCCCTTTTCTTGTGATTTCTTAATTATCATAATACGCCGAATTTATAACTTAATCTTTGCAAATTGATCAATGTCTCTTTAACAAATTTTGTGTCATTGGTTCGGACAAAATAGGTTAAATTACTTAAAAATTATGAATAATTTATAGTACGCTTAAAAACAACTTGCAATAATTCATAACCATGAGAATACCGTTTTGAACTAACTTAAAAATAATACAATTATATATATTAGCATGCTGTATCTTTTTAGTTATCAATCCATCGATTTGGGAAAAAAAATTCAAAAATGTGTAAATGATTTATAAATTAACTCAAAACACTTTAATTAAATGAGAGGAGACGAACAAATCCTAGGGTAAATCGGAAGATGAGATAGTGTACATAGAAGGTAAATCGGAAGGGCAAGCATAAATTGGGGGGAAAATCACTAATTTTTTTGGCCAATAAGAATGTTTTTTTAAATATACTTATTAATATTTCGATGCCTTAAAATACCACATAAAACCAGTAAAACGCAGCTATATCTTCTTAAGAAGCATAAGCAAAAACTTATCATAAGAGTAAATAGCCAAACATATAACACTAATATTAAAATATTTAAAAATATCAGCCCATATAATATTAACAAAAATTTCAGCAGATTAATGATACGAATCAAAGGTAAACTAACCTGGAATGAACAGAATTTTTACTGCAAAACCTTTTCTATTTTCGGACCAAAGCTGAAAATTACAAGAAAAAAAATACGGATCAGTAAATATGTTCGTGGTGCAAAAAAAAATAAAGAAAAAAAGAATGGCAAGAAATACCAAAAAAAATCCCTGAATTTTAGGGTAAAAGTGTACGCGTAATCTGTGGAAAAATTTGTGGGTTTCATGTCTGCAAGTACAAATACCTGATAAAAGGAAGAAACTTACAGTGAAAATAAGAAAGAAATTGCGGTGATTGTCAGGCATAAAAAAAGGAAGTGAAAGGGGGAGAAGAAGCAGAGAAGCCCGAGAGAGGAAGGACACAGAACGCTCGCCGCAAAAGGAGGAGACTGGAGATGATCAACTGCGAGGGGGCACAGAAATGTAGACCATTTGCAAGTTGAACTCAGCAAAATCAAATTCTGGGCCTTGCAACCCAAATCAAATTTATGGGCCTAGAACCTAAAATCCAATTAGGGGCTTATAGCCTGAAACTAAAACCAAAAAAAGAAAAATATGCATGATAGCTTAAAATTTATGGATTCATTATCGGACTTTAGAGCCTTTATATATTGTTGTTATTAACGTGTTGTTTAGCCCAAATACTACAAGAATGATTCAGAGCCACGAGGCCACTTATGTGACTCTGAATACAAATAATTGGAGTATATATAATAAACAAAATTTGTGCTTGAATGATATAAACTGCAAATTTGTATCTGCGTAATCCTATGAATTTGTTGTGAAGTTCCGTGATTTATTTGGCCTATATGAAGAAGGTACTCTACTTTGATATACTAATTTAGTATTAGGCCACTTTACACGTGGAACAATTTCCTCTCTCAATCAAAGTACATTTTGATTGGTGATACATAGACCAAAATGTGCTATTCGTCTTACATTTTAGTTTCTTGTGGCACCAATATAATGGGGTTCCTTACCCCAAAAATATTACAGGATCAGTCTTAATTCGAATTGGATGGGGACAAATAAATGGTTGTAAAGTTAGTTAAGTATAGCCCAGAGAATACACGTCAACTGTGATTAACTTATTCTGAATATTCAGACACATGGGAAATTCTAAGCCCCCTGTTTGCAAATCTTTTGCCAATTCATGACTTTATGATGGCTAATATTCTTGGGGAGGTGACCATATTGATGGCTTTGTAGTAGTGGTTCTCAGGTTTCCCCTTTCTAAGGGGCATCTATCTAAACATGAGGAGGAGCTGGCCAAGTGTAGCCCTTCTAATCATCCCAATTGGAAGCCAGGAATGTCAAAGCAACCAAAAGGATGTTGATTGATATGTTTGAGCCGAAAGTGTAAAAAGTTACGAGGGTTTCACTTGGACTGATAAGCTTGTAATGAATGGTTTTTGGTCTCCATTTCTTCTTTATTTTCCTTTTTTGGGGTGACACTCCTGTTTTCCCTTGCTGATGGGGAAGCAATTGCTTCCCCTCCTTGCTCATCCTCCTCACAGATCTCTCTCTAAAGCAACTCAACTAGAACTGATATCTCCCTTCATTTTTGGTTAAAACTTTCTTGAAGCAGGTAAGGATTGGGAAAAGGCAAAACCGGCCCCCGTGGGAAGTTGAACTAAAAGTGGGGTTGTTAATGCAGTTGCCTGGATCGAAAAACTCACTCAGGCAAGCAAAATCCATTAACTCTTTTGGTTGGTAAGGATAGTTCTCCAAAGTTAAAACGTAAGTTGAAAGTAGATTCTAAAGCTCATGTTTGAACTCAGAGAGCGTTTGATTGTCCTTCCTTCATCTGCAGCATGGCCATTGATTGGCAAAAACAGAAAGAAAAATTTCTTAGGAAAAGAGAGCATATAATTTGGTCAACTATTACTAAACATATAATAATGTGTGTTGTCTTTGAGAATAGCTAGGAAGGGAAAGAAAGAAACACTCTACTAATAATCGTGTGAGAGTTCAAATTTCCAATTAGTTATGTTTTTAGGGATTTGAAGTCCAAACATCTTTGTTAAATATGGTCTAAGATATGGCATAATTTTTCTTGCCCCAAAAAGTTAAATTTTATTTTTCCCTATTAAGTCTAGATTGCCCACTAATGATTCCCATAATGACCCTAAATTGAAAACATTTCTGTTGTTGAAATTACGATTTAGTCATGATGACAGAAAGGAGTAGAATTTAAGAAGCAATTCTCATATTTGCACCAAATAAAAAACGCTTCTATCGATGAAATTACAATTAAGCCACAATGACAAAATTAATACCAATAGATTACAATTCAACATTTTAGCAACTCAAAGTGAAAGCACTTAAACAACATTAAACCACCACTAAAATACTAAAAAAAAAAAAAAACCTTCAAAATTAATTTAATATTAGAAGAATGTTAACATTTTCTCACAAAAGTTAACCCTTTTCTTTTTTTTTTTTTCTCTTCCCTTATAATAATGATGACCATTCACATCAAGAAATGGCTGGAAATGGTTGCGCGTACAAGACAGGCGACAGCTCAAGTACGCAAGGGGTGGTGCAGTCCATTCCCCTCGATCAGCGAAGCATCCGAACGTGTTGTTGGTCAATTTGTCACATGGATGGTCGTAGAAAGGGTTGGCTGAACAGTGAGTGAGGGACCCCTCCCAACACACACATTCACGCACTGAAACACAAAGGAAACCCGTGATTTTTAGCAGCAACTGCTGGTGCTCCTGTTCCCGATTGCCAACTGTATATCCAAGTTGTAGCTCTTGTCTTCTCACATCCCTTTGTCCCTTTCCGGATTTTGACCTTTCCCTTCTTTGATTTTTGAATGACCTAATTGCCTTCTTCTTATGGAAATCATCTTAATAATTGATAACACATGGGGATTTTGTTTCTGAAAATGAAGTGCAAATTTCTTGATTTACTTAAAAATACAAGAAAGCAAGAAAGATAATAAAATATGTCATTATATCAGTAACACCATATATCTGCAAATCTTAGGATCTACTTGAACGGTTCTTTTTAAAGTGTTTTTTATTTTTAAATTATTACTATACTCATTTTATCGTGAAGATCATATGTGAATTAAAAATGTAGTTAGGGAACGCTTCAAGAATTTTTTTTAAACATGAGTTTTCTAGAAATACTAGTATATGTGAAACTGATTTTTTTTTTCTCCACTTATTGTTAATTACTAATTTAATAATACTATCTCAAGATATTTTCTATATAAATTTTTATCCTCTCATTCTAGGAAAAAAATTGATGAGTCTTTTATTTGTGAACTAATGATGAAATTTAAACTTTCTGCTCTCCTACAATCAATTGTTTTCGATGTTGTGACAAATGAACAATCAAGTCAATAACACCGGGGAGGGAGAGATTGAATAGTACAGAAAGGAAGAGAATATAAATGAGAAATTCTGAAATCGAGATTTTTCAGTCATACTTGAAAAAAAAAAAAAATTCAATGACACCATCATTTGATGCCACGCTTGGGCTCATGCCCATGGACTAATTGGTTCTACTTAGCTCATTTGTCGCTGAGTGTTCTTGGACCAGACCTGCCCCGCTTTGGCTGATTAGGTAAAATTAAAAGGTATACAACAATTACTTGTCCAATTGAATATAATGGTCGGTTCAATTGAATTGAAAAGGACAATGACCAAGTAAACAAATGGTTAAAGCTCAAGTGGACAAATTTTTGTACCCTTAAAAGGTGCACAAGTCCGCTCCTGCTTAGCTTTATGCATTTACAATTTTTTGTTTATAACTAGACTTAATAATTACTAATATGCGTTTAGTCCCTTGTCTTCTCTAATTTTTGCTAGTATCTGTCTAATGTAGCACGTGTATAAATCATAGTTCTGCCCCAAAACTATCTCGAATTAGCATTATTTGATTTTTATAACTAATGGTGTTATCTTAACATGGCTGCACCATTCAAAAATCGAGTCAAGTTTTTACTAAATTTTTTTTGTGTTGAAACAAATAGAATTAGAGATTCGAAAAATTGTCATCTGTAAATGTAAAATAAAAAAAGTCAATGTATAAATCGATCTTATTTTCTCATAAATTGAAGGAATTGTCAATAGGAGAAAGAAAGAGTTGTCCTCTTCACTCGATTTGATAAAACACATTCTATACACGGTTCAATATATAACTTTGCTACAATTGCTTAGACTAGAGTACTGAAATTTCTCCTCAATCATCTTTTTTTTATTTTTTTGTTATCGTCACTTTATCTATACTACCCTACTCTAATCTAATCTTAGGGAGGGGTCTAACTAGACCTACAGGAAATTAATGGGGACTAAATCACTATCAGAATAGACAAGTGTACTATGCACTCGTATGAATTTTTTGAAAAAATCACATATTGTGGCAATTTTGTAAAAGGTATGCTATTTTGAAACTTACAAGAACATTCAAGTTCCTTTCTGATTGCTTATTCACTCAAGCATATACATTATTCGAGCCGCCAAAATGAGAAAACACACCTATAAAGATTGTCGCATGGTTATTTTTTCCTTTCTCCTAGTTCAACGGTAACTTCAACTTTATGTGGACGCAAGAAAACGTTACATACCCTTATCAACCGAGCCTACATTGCTTAGTTCGAGCAAACAATGCACATATGTTCATCTCCTTTTTTTTTTCTGACAGAGTGAGTGTCCGGGTCAATTCTTACGGAACCCGACTTATCTCACTCCGGCTCGAGAGGAGAGGCCCCTTTCTCTCCAACACGATAATCACTGGGACTCGATCTCTGATGGAGGAGCTGGACAACGACTTCCAAAAGGCTGTCGTGACCAAACGAGCTGCCTAGGAGGGCACATATGTTCATCTCCTTGGTCACCACAATTGCTCTTCTTGAAAGAGTTCAAATTGGTATTTATCACCATGGTCACACTCACCAGCTCCCCAACATCTTCAAAATAAAACGACTTTCGTTTTTCTGTCTAAAAAGTGAGTTCAATTGTCTAGTCACTATTCTTCAACGGTCCCAAGGGCCAGCCACAGAATAAAAATAGTTGTCAAAGTGGGACATCTTTGTATTTTCAAAAGTGCATTTCTGCAATAGATAATTGATATACGCATGGAAGAGCAGCAAACTGCATTAATTTGGCACTGTATGAGATAACCCATGTGCCTTCTTGGTCAATCTGTCACACAAACGACTATTAGGAAAATTGGTCGCAAAATTGACCGTTTGAGGCATTCAGAAACGGATAGATCAATGGATGGTGTTGACTTGATTTTTTTTTTTCTTTGGGTGGAATTTTGCTCTCGTCTCTCTGTCATTGGAGCTGGGATTGCATTAGGGTTAACTAGTTGGAGGCAGATTTTTTTATGGGGACAAATTGAAAGTTTACACTTCTGAGTATACAGTTGGTGTTTCGTGGTTTTAGGCCTTAATACTCGGTTTAGCATAAAGTATAGTAGAAGTAAGTGATTTTCAAGCTGTCTCATCTGAGATGACAAGTTTGGTGGGAACGAACTTTTTATGCGTGGGAACTTAACTTGCAAGGATGGCATAGGCAAAAATGGAATATTGGAAAACTGGTGACATATTTTGGAAAATTAACTGTATGTCACCAATAATTAGGCTTAATTATACTAGATGCTCCATCACAAAAGGGTCAGTTGCAATTTCCCCCTGATTATTTTAGTAGCAATTTGCCCTTAGGACCAACAAACCATGATAAAGGTTTCTCATGGCCTAGAAAATAGGTGCCATGCTTTATAATTACTAGTCATTAAGGCACATTTGAGATGTGTCACCTGATAATACTAAAATTATTTACAAAAAAATATTGTGTTTGGGTAGAGTATTATTTAAAATATTAATTGGAATAATTACTATAACATTTTTTGTCATGTAATAAATGTGAGATAAAAAAATTAGTTGAGAATATAAAAAAGTGGATTGAGAAATGTGTTTACAATACAAACAAATTATTATTTGGAATAATTTAGCAATCCAAACACACTAGCGTGGCAAAAAATTGTATGGGTTGAACTGATTACCAAACAAGAGAAAAGAAAGAAAGGAAAGTGAAAAGAATCAAAACATCATATTTTATTAAAACCGCCTTATTAATAGAGGTTACATCTAGCATATACAAACATAACAGATGTGAAAGAATGAAATTACAAATCTAAAAATTGATTAAAAAAACATTGTGAAGCTCTGAAAATACTCAAAGATAAAACACTGCATATGTGTATGTTTCAATCGCCAACATCAAATCTACTAATTAAGTACTTGAAACTCCGATATAATGGTGAGATTTGATGAGATAGATTTAGGTAATCCCAAAACTAACAACCAAATCGTACCAAAAAAAAAAAATAGATCTAACAAAAGCAATAAAAGAACAAAAAGACTCTCATTAGAAATTCTTAAAAAAGAAAAAACTCTCACCAGAGAGTAGGGCTATTCATTTTGATTAGAAGACCCTAATAAACAACCCTACTCGAACTGCAAAAATACGGGATCCGAACCAGTTTTAGCATGTGGTTCGGGTAGTAGGTTGGGTTGACATGGGTGCGAGAGCAGCGAGACAGGTTGCAGTTGACATATTTTAGGAATCTTGGGTACCTGATTCGAATTAAATATAAGGGTAAATTTGAAAACTTATTCATTAAAATTAAAATGACTAGAGGAGGATCTAACCATCTTTCATCAAAACTTCCATATTTGAGATGTTTTAATTTATTATTTGAACAATAAAAGTTGATAACTTGTTACGCATGTCAATTATATATATATATATATTATAAATTTTTTTTAATTGTTGTGAACATTTGACATTTTAAAAACTTGTCTACTATAGATATGTGAGCATTGATGGATGTATGATCCTTTTTAACAAATGATGTGTTAATAATGAAGTATTTTATATTTTTAGTTAGTTTTCAATTGTTAATTATTGAAATGTATTTTTTTTTTAACTTAGGTACTGAGGTTAGAAGTCTAGATGTGTCGAATATTCATAATCGTGGACCGATTACGGTTCAATTTTTGTATCGAATCACTAGAATCGGATCAAGTGTGTCAGGCATCCCATAATCATGGATCCATTACGATTTAGTTTTTTTTGTCGAACCGATAGGATCGGGTCGGATCACAAACTTGTTTCACGAGTCAGGTATCCAATCCGTGAACACTTCTACGAGTTAGCCCTAGAAGAGACTTGTTATACATGAAAAGGAAATAAAAAGAAAGTCATGAGAAGGAGGGAGATATAGTATCCCTCTTAAGGAAGAAGATGGTCTGTTTGCATGGAAATGTTACAAAGACAAGGAGAACTTAGAGGTTTTTCAAATTGAAGCATTAATGCTTGTGGTTTATGAAAATTATACAGACCTTTTATGGAACAACTCTTTCAAATTGTATCTATCTATGTTGACAGTGATCTATATTTTAAAGAAATCAAACTATCACAAATTGAAGGTTAGAAGCACTTCATTTTCCAACGATGAATTTAATGCAAAAGTATGATACGCAAAAGGGACAGTAGAATCCCTTGTGGTCTAATATGTGATTCTTAAAGATACCATAATGAATGAGTAAGTTCCGATAGATATTTTGTACTTTATTTTGTTAAAAAATAAAACCATTTTACCCTCTGAGCAAAAATAAAATGGTAACAAATTACATAACACCACAAGGGTCTCACGCTTTATACTCATATAGTGTACGTAGTTTCCTGAATTCTTTTTTGTATCCCCAAGAGATTTTATTATTTGTTTTACCTAATTTTTTTATTTTCATTTTTTTATTGCTACTCTTTTATTTGTTAAGTTTGTGCTTTGAATCATTTTTTAAATATAGGAAATATACTTCACATGAAATAAAAGTAAGTTCGTCAACCAATATCCCCTCCCAAAAGAAAAGACATGCAAACAATTGCAATAAAGCAGAATTGAACTCAACAACTAATGATGGTATCAATCGTCTTGCGATGACTAGTGCATCAAAAAATCAAAATGGTCCAAGTATGATCCCATTGCTTTGGAGGCAAGAATGTCATCAAGAACAAATAGCCTGGCAGCCCATTAATCTAGATTAACTTCGCTGGAATTCTTATTGGCACTCTATATATTAAGACTAGTATTCCACTTAATTTTTTTTTAAAAAAAATGATATGGCAATGAGCACCAGTACCAATTTTTTGAATGCCAAATAGTCAATTAGGAGAAAACGAAAGAAAGATGGAAAAGGTACCAAAAAAATTTTGGAAAAAAAAGAAGAACATTCTTGTTCTTTAAGTCAAATTGAAACCTTTCTTCAACACTAATAAAAGCCAACTAGCCTAGGACCAATGGCCTAAATCCCGTTTCCATAACTGGCAAGTGTTTTATTGGTGGAATGCAAATTTCCTAAAGGATCCATGGACGCATTAGAACTTCTTGGTCCCACTTGATCTCTTTCTCAAAGCTTCTTTTCAATGGAAAAAAAAAAAAAAGAAATCATATATAAAGCTATTTTTGTGCTGCTTTTTGTCTGCGTGGCATTTGAGTGGAGCTACAATTATGATTGCTAATTATAGCCCTCGTTTAGATAAACCTAACTTGTCCTGTGTGACTAAGAAATTAATTATGGGGGCTAACTTGCTCTAGAATATGAATATCAATCGTTTGATTATTGTTTGTTAGAGCATGTGAAGATGGATATGGTTCAAACTTAGGTCACAAGTTTTGGAAAAGCACTCAGAAAAACTGATTGATTCTTCAGAAACCAGCAGCATTTAGCACGTGTGATTGGACAATTATGCCATGGACAGGTTAGGTTTCCTAGTGATCAATATTGACAAAAGCACAAGCATGTATGGTTTGATTTCAAAGTTTTGAAGGCTTAGCGACACCTGGTCCTTAAAGGAACCAAGAATTAGTAAGAAAGAAGAGGGAAAATGTTGATCAATCTATATGAAACATGGGTGAAAAGATATGATGGATTAGCCAAGTTGGCGAAATTGTTCAAACCCTTTAGTTTCCTTTCTTCCGCGGGGAGCTCTGCGAGCTTGTTTGATAACTCAATTCAGTATTTAAATTTAATGAATTTAGATGTTTGATAATAAAAAACTGAACATCTGAATCCATTAATTTTAAGTACTGAATTGGATTATGAAACATGATTTACTAAGAAGAGGATAATAGGAGGCTTAAGAGTCGAACCAGAAATCACACGTTTATTTTTTTTTATTTTTTGACAAGTAAATCTTATATACACTATCATTGTTGGATCCATGACGTATGTGCAAAAGTTGAATTTCAAATTTAAATTTTGCATAGTCGTCATTCATCCAACGCTGACAGTGTATATAGGAAAAATAATCATGTTTTTACTCATGTTTTTATTTTTCTTTTTTGGTCAAAAACATCAACTTGTATTACGTAGAATGAATACACATTAAAGCCTAATGCTGAGCAACTTCCCAGACAGATTATACAATCTGTTAGATATCATAGTCAGATAAAATCCCTCCATTCTTTTTCGTGAAAACTATGTAATCCATATTTCGCTATTCTAAAGTTAATCTCATTATCAGAGTTGTTGACGTCTCTACTAGTTAAGCTGAATATTGACGACTTAGTTTGATTTTCATTGGCAACTAACTTATTTAAAGTTTTTTTTTAGTAAAGATTGCTAATATATTTTTCAGAAATAGTCAATAAATACAAATGTTCATAGAATTAATTAACCAACAACAAAATTAAGTACTATAATTAATTAACTATCTTCCTTTTATATTGTCTAACTAAATTTGATGTGGTTATTTCCTAGAATAAAATTTTAATTTGAGATCAAAGTGTGTTAATTTGGCAGCTCACTGGTCCAATTTGCCCTAATTGTGGCGAATAAGACACAGCTAGCTGGCAATGAAAGTTGTCGTAGCTGACATAATAGACGAAAGCCACAAATTAGAAAGGCAGATGGAAATCTAATGACATCATGAAAGAAATTTTAGCTGTATTTTCTGGTCTGCTACATAAAAATAAAATGCTTCCATGATGAGACTAAGAACTAAGGTCCATCATGTATAATTTCTCCAGCTCACACATTTCAGCTCATCCACCAATTCTTTTTAGTCTTCTCCTTCTTTATCTTTCATCGTGCTCATTAGTCTTTGATTTTTCTTTAACCACATTGCTGAAGTTATTTTAATGAGAGAATAGTCGAGGAGGTCTTGCTTTAGTTGCTAAAGTTGAAATTCTAAAAATTAGAGATTTTAAGTTTAATTTCCTGTTTCCTTCTTGTTTCTTAAATCTCATTGCTCTCTTGTTGGCAAAAAAAGAAATTAAAAAGAGGGGGTTATTTAGATGAGCACATATATGTAATTTCGAAGATGGCAATAATTGTAGTGTTATCTGTAAATATACCCCATAAACTATCATTAATTGCCATTTGCTCCAAGACGATTAATTGTTGCATTTAATTCTTTATACTATCAACCTTTTATCCCATCTAAACTTGTGCTATCATTTCTTTTAATGAGAAAGACTTTAGTACTCCCAAAGAAATAAGGGCATTTCGCATATCAAATTTAATCTAGAGGTACTAAAGTCTTTTTTTTTAGGTACTTGTACTAAAAAAGTCTTTTTATTCCAAAGTAAGTATATAAATTGGCAAAAATCATTGGCTATGGGATAGTAGGCCTGTAGGTAATAAAGAACAAGAACAATTACAAAAGGCAAGTATTTGTGCGAGTTGTAAAAAGGCAAAATAGAATTAACCATAGTAGAACTACTAGGACGCCTCGACTAATGGTAAAGAAGAGTCAAATGAAGGTCAGGAAATTTAAACTAATTAGTTCAAATTTCTAGGACGCATAGGGTGAAGATTATGTATTTATGGGGCTGCCCCCTCAAGAGTTTAGAAATGTTAAATTTCAATCAGACCCTTATTAAAAAACAATCAATTTTATCTCCCAAAAATGCTACAAAACTAAAATTGTTCCCCAAATGTATGTATTTGTGTGTGTGTGTATGTATGTATGTGTGTGTGTGTGTGTGTTTATATCTATGTATATATTAAAGAAACATACAACTCCCATTACTTGAATGGTATACTTACAAGTAGGGTGCTGTCGAACTCGAGTCGAGCTCGAGTAATGCATGAGGCAAAATAACTAAGCTCGAGCTCGAGCTCGTTAAGTTTTTAAAATTCGAGCTCGAACTCGAGCTCGATATCAATTTATGGAACTCGAGTTCGAGTTTAATTAAATGTAATTAATTCAAATCAAGTTCAATCGAGCTTATTCGAGCTCAATCAAGCCTAATCAAGCTCAAGTAATAAAAATTAATATTTTATATATAATTTTAAATAAAGGATATTATTGATATTTTACAATAATAAAAATTAAAATATATATTATAAAAAGCTCGATAGAGCTCGTCGAGCTCTCGAGTATCATATTTTCAAGATCGAGCTCGATTCAATAATTCTAACGAGCAGCTCGAGCTCGAGCTTGAGATCGAGCTTGGTCAACCGAGCTCGAGCTCGAGCTACTGACCAAGTAGTTCGCGAGCTCGAGCCGAGTTACTTGGTTCAACTCCAGCCCTACTTACAAGGCATTTGTTCGAGGTGCTTTTAATTACAAATATCATTAAAAAGCAAATATGGAATATGACTAGGAGGTTGATCAAAATACGAACAACCATCTCCATAATGTTATTTCTTCTCATAAAACTAAGTATAGCCCACAATTGTGAGATCAGTACAATAACTTATTAATTATTAAGGCATCAGCAGCAGAGCTAATATGCTTGTTGCAAATCAATTTCCATTTAGGGTTTGCGTTGAACTATTAATTGCATATAGTTTAACTGCATGTGTAGATGATAATTAAAAGATCTTTATTAGCTATATACATTGGTTCTTTCAGAGGGCAATCTTAGATGCATAATTTTTCATGTATGAGATTTTTATCGCTCCCAAAAGTAAAAATAGAAGTTTTAGAATCCCTTTGGATTGCTATTTCTTTAAGAGTTTTTGTAAAAAAAAAAAAGTACTGCAGCGATGTGATGTAAGCGAGGTAAAAAATGATTGGGAAGTATATTTGCGGAAAACCTAAAAAAATTTGGGGGTGGAAAATTGCAATCCAAACTTCCAAAAATTGCCAACAATCAAATTGCATGGGAGAATGATTCTCCAAACTTTTCTCCAGCTTGTGCTATGGCTTATTTACTGGCTATTAGGAAATACAAAAGTTTCTAATTTTCTCATCAAAGAAGAAGAAGAAGAAGAAGAAGACCTGACACAAACCAACCAGCTGCCAACTCATAGAAATAGACAATTCCAGGGTTCATTAATCCTTTCTCCCCTCTCAATAAAATCATAGTTAGGTGTGGACATTCATGCTTAGTCTTTCTTCTTGGAACTCATGCTGTGCAGGTGACGCTTATGAAGCCGACAAATATTGCAATTCAACAAACCATAGCAGCCAGCATTGCAACAGCCAGCTGGAGATCCTTACCTAAGTTAAATTTTCTCCAAATAATCACCAAGAAATTTGACCAATTTCTACAATCAAAACCTTCCCACATCATAACAGAATATGAAAACAACATGCAGCTGCAGGTAGATTGGTCATCAACTTTCTTTTGATTATTCTTCCCTAATGATGTGTAATTAATAGGTTTTTCATGTCAGAAAGGTCAATCAACTAATCATTATTGGTCTCTGAACTTTTTTCTTGAGTTGTCTGTAGTATGTTTATCCTACTAGTTTGTAATCAGGCAAGGGATAATCTAGTGACAACTGACAACTTTGCCTCATTAATGCTAGTTTTTTTTCATAATAAAATTAAGCTGTTTAGATTAACCCTTGTGCTTCTGTATCATTTTTTTAAGTGGTGACAATAATAATATATTTACCATAATTATAGCAGGAATTAAAGAAGTCAATTAATCATGATACAGTGTATTTGTTTTGGTAGTGGATAACTTGGCCTGAGTTGGATATCACATGTAATGGAAAACAAAGATAAATCTAAGCCAACAATTATTGAGGGATAATGAGATAAAAGAAAATTATGATAAGAACAGTATAATGTTTTTGGTGCTCAGTTTAACTAGAAAATCTGTGGCATTATTTTATCTAGCATTTGGTACGTCTTCACAATAGTTAATCTTTTTTTAACAGTACTTTAAGTCTTTAACCACATTAAAGGCTAAAACCCTCTATAGTTAAATCATCCCATAATTTAAGTTGCCAAATCTAAATGGAATTTCATGTAGTCAAGAGAGAATTACAAAACGCACACATTTAAATGAGGTTAACGCTAAGCATTTTGAAAGCCTTCATGCTCAACACCAAATTCATTTATCTTCTTGGGTTGAGAGAAAATATACGCGTTGAGAAAGTGAATTAATCTGAAGCATCACTAGTGTTGTTTATATTCTCGAATCGAGAAAAAAAAATAGCGAGTTAAAAAGGTGAATTAGTTTGAAACATTACGTAACACACACCACTTAATAACAAAATAACTTCCTATCAAAAAACAACAACCTTTAGAAGTATCGAAAAAAATTTCTAAATCTAGACGAGAAGTGAGCTGAAAAGTAAATCAGTTTGAACTATCGTACAAAATTACAAATCGACATGAAACATTCGATAATTGAAATAATAGAACTAAAAAAACCCTAGAATTATAGAATATTTTTACTACAACTACTACTACTAAGAGAGAGAGAGAGAGAGAGAGAGAGAATCGCACATAAGTACATTTACACTCAAATTAATTAGATAGAAAGATAACCCAAAAAATAGTACTATAAAACAGCAATAAACACAATCCTCCTTCCCACGTTTTACGTTTCGAGTCAATAGTCAAAATATTCAAGTCCTAAACCTAAAACCGTACATACACAAACGTTTCGTATTAATTTTTTTTAAAAAAAAACAGCGAATCAAACTTGCGAATAATTCAGAGTCCTTAACACACTCAAAACCTAGTAAAAATAGGATCCGGATCTGTTTGCTCACGCGGTTTTGTTTTTTTTCTGTTTTTGTGTTTTTTTTTCTTTTTGTTGAATTTAGTAGTAGTACTAACTCTGGAGGATTCAGTTCAGTTCCGTTCTCCCACACATCCCAGCTGGCCACTTCTTTCTTTTACGCGTCTTTCCTTTTCTCTTCCCTTTGCGTTTGTCCTTTTCTCTTACCCCACCAAAAACTTTTTATATACTAGTACTTAAATAAAATGACAAATTTTTCAATTTGGGCAAAATAGCTTCTATCAATTGGGATTTTTTCCCCCACAAGCTTTTAATTTTGAAAATAAAATAATTCTTATGTTTTTGTTTGAAGATTTTTTTTAATATTTGATGCCATAGGAGTATACAGTCAACACACTCAGAGGATGGTGAAATTTAAATTTATAATCCACCACTTAGAAAGTGACACTACTGAACTTATTTGTTGTCCTGCGTTCAAATAACACCAATTTAATTTTTTATTAAAAGATTTGTCTAACGGATTCTTCGTTAAAATGTATTTCAAATGTTAAAATTTTAAAAATATAAGATTAATTTGAAAAAATATACAAATACAAAGGGATTAATTAGAAAAAGTGTATAAATATAAGAGAAAATAGTAATTGTTTAGTGTGTATATATACATGATAAGTTGGGTGGAACGTATGTATGCTAATAGGTGCTCTATCCGTTAGAAAAACCATTTATTAAATTAATGTTATCTTAAGAATTTAATATTTTAAAAATATTTTTTATGGGAGAATGATGCGAGCTCAATATTTTCGAAATGTTAAAAAATGCTTTACATGCTAGGAGTTACGATTTTTTTTTATTTTTTGTAGGTGGACTCTTTTCAGTGAATTATAAAAGTTGTGAAACGCATAAAAAAAATTACAATTATAGAAGTTATTGGAGAAAAGAAAAACAGCCCACAATTTTGTTTTTGTATTGAAGAAAGAAAACAACTGGATCTTGAATTGTATACAGGAAATAGACAGCCAAAAAGACATTTACAGCTCACTCCCAAAGTGCAGCAAAAACAAGACACACACAACACACACTACACGCACTGTAGTTACCTGCTTACACAACTGCGGTACATGTACTACTAGATTTGTGGGGGCAAAAATCCCACAAATAGAAGACACCAAAAAAAAATAAAGAGAAAAAAAAAAAGAAAAGAGAAAGCTCCTGCTCCACCATCACCATTTCCATCACCACCATGGATGGATGGTCCTACTTTTCACACATTTCCACACACATGAGTGAACAGTGAATAAATTACCCTTGTTATTAATTAAATGCATAATTGTTTTCTTCTAGTTAGTAGAAGTAGTAGTAGTATTTATCTCCCATAACAAACCTCTCCTTTATTTATTTTGTTTTCTTCTTTTCAAGAAAGAGATGAGATGAAAGTCCACCGAACCACCTCTACTTCTTCATGATTCAATCCAATCTCCCTTGCTCACCCTTCTTTCTTACGCGTCCACATTTCGCTACACCTCTCTAAAATCGTGTCAATTTTGATCCCTTTTTAAGTCTAAAGTCCACTCCAGCCAGATTACAGTAGTGCAGAGGGTCTTAGCTTGTAAAGAAATCAACTACTACTTTGCTACTTTTTTATATTATTCTTTTCTTTTTTTAAAAATTTTTTTGTCAAGAACCCATCAACCTTTTTAGTTCCCTTTACTTTATTGTGGGATAGTATTGTTTATTGTAATCATTATTGTTATATTATTCATTTTTCTTTCCATTGCCCAATTGGGTTTTTTGGGGTGTTTTTAAATAGTGCTTTTCTCAATGTGGAGGGTTGTTTAACCTTTGCTTTTGGGTATCTTCTGATGGTGGTTACATTCGAACATTTTCGCATTAGGCTTTGGGGGTTGTGAGATTTCCAAGATTGAGTTTTTGGCTGGAAAAGGGGGGCTTTTGGCACTGAAAAATTGATTGTTGAAGTGGGTTATTGTGGGATTCTGAAGAGTTTTTGTAAGGTGCAAAATGGTGATGGATACAGGTGGGAGGCTTATTGCTGGTTCTCATAACAGGAATGAGTTTGTACTCATCAATGCTGACGATATTGGAAAGGTAAGGCTATCTAAAACCCCTTCATTTTTCTTCTAATCTTCGTTTTGCAGATACCCTTTTGGCCATTTTGGTGGATGTTCTGTCTTGCGTCAATCAGTAATGCATTTTATTAGGGCTTTTTCTTCAGTGTAGTTGGATGCTTATTTTCTTAGCATTTGGTTTTTACTAGTATTTTCTAAGCATTTGGCCTTCACAATAGAGGTATTTTTTTTCTCTTTCCCCCTGTTTAAGTGTTCAATTTTTTTTTAAAATCGAACTGTGTCAGTTATAAATGATTTTGAGGATGTTCTATTTTATTTTCCTGTTTTTTCATCTTAGAATTTTCCCTATCCTTTTGAGGTTACTTTTATTTGCTGTTTTTGATTTTGATCTTTTTTTTTTTAAATTATTTTTGGGGAGGTTGTAGGAGGGTGGGGCTTTGGTTGACTGAAGGGGGTGATTTCGCCACATTAGCATTGGAAACTTCTTTTGAATTTGTATTTTATTTTGGAGCTGCGAGACAAAAGACTGTGTTTGGCCTCTGTTATGTGAGGAGATAATGGGGTCGCTATAACTTGTATAAACATGAAATAGAAAAGAGACAATGCGTGTTGTTCTAGAGAACATTGGACTAGCCATGTCCTGGAACAAAGAAGTTAAGTCCTGCAGAGCTGATTAGATTTTGAGAATTGGAAACACTTGAGTTGATTTAGGGGGGTGTCTAAAGAAAATGTCCAATGTCAGTTTCTCCAAATTAGGTGACTTTTTGTTTTTAATTTGGTGGAATATAGACAATAAATTGTGTTCTTAGTATCTTTTACAGTTTGATGTTGTTTTTGGGGAAACATGATTAGGCATTCTCAAGTGGTTTTGATAGCAAGTAACTCGCTTTCCTGGTCTTGTTGTCCAGATTAAATCTGTGCAAGAATTAAGTGGACAGATATGCCAGATTTGTGGGGATGAAGTGGAGATTACTGTTGATGGAGAACTCTTTGTGGCCTGCAATGAATGTGCTTTCCCCGTTTGTAGGCCGTGCTATGAATATGAGAGAAGAGAGGGGAATCAAGCTTGCCCTCAGTGCAAAACCAGATATAAGCGTATCAAAGGCGAGTTTGTTTGTCCCATGATGCTTCATAAGAATACTTGTTGTGGTCTTTCTTAAGCAAGTGAACTCATGGTTTGGTAGTTTTGTATTTGGTAGGTAGTCCAAGGGTTGAGGGGGATGAGGAAGAGGATAATATTGATGATCTCGAACATGAGTTTGATTACAACTATATTGATTCTCTAAGTCCGCCACATGCTGTGGGGGCAGCTGGACGGCATGCCCGTGGTGTTGAGGCAAGTTCATCTGGAGGTGGCATCGCAGGACACAATTCATCCCATGGTCTTGATATTCCTCTATTGACCTATGGCGAAGAGGTAAGCTGTTAGTGAACCTAATTTATATTGGCCTTGTATTGTTAGAGTATGTAAGTGCTTGGATTCTAGATTTGACCTAGCAAAGCGTAAGATTATATTTTAATTATTCTTTCTTGTTTTAGGATGCTGAAATTTCTTCAGATCATCATGCCCTTGTTGTACCCCCATTTGCTGGCCATGCAGCTGGTTCACATTCACCCGCTTTTCCTGATCCATCAGCATCTTGTAAGTTGTTTTGCTCAGCATCTAAGTTAACCTAGCATGCCCAAAATTCTGTATCCAAGGCTGAAGAAGATGTGTTCTTTATGTCACAGTGCAACGAAGGCCAATGGTTCCCGAGAAAGACATTGCACTATATGGATATGGAAGTGTTGCATGGAAGGATCGGATGGAGGATTGGAAGAAAAGGCAAAATGATAAACTCCAAATGGTCAAGCATGAAGGAGAAAATAACTCTCGCAATTTTGATGGTGGTGAATTTGATGATCCTGATTTGCCAATGTAAGTTACTGAAGTAAAATGTCTAAACTTAGTTCTTTCTCTTTGTGGTCTTTCTCTGAGGAAAACACATTCCGAAATTCACTGTTTTGACAACATGTTCAATTTGCAAGATCACATCATCAGAACGCGTTCAATTTGCAAGATTTCATCATCAAAAGACTACCTGTAGGAAACATAATCTTTTCTAGCTAGATGATGTCTTCAAGGAGGATGGACTATCACATGATTCAAGATGTTTGACATTCTGTAAAGAAACTAATCATTTAAGTAACAGAGGCTAGTTGTCCTTCTGGGATTAATTTTTTCCTCAAGGCAATTTTATTCTTGTAAGCAAGAAAAAGGTCTGGCTTGACTTGCTAGATTGCACAATCTGCCAAGTCCCTTAAGCTATCTACCATAAGTTATTGGTTATCCCAATTTTGACTAATGATGCACAGGAGCCCTCATGCTTTAAACATGTGTCATGCATCATTTGCACCTTGTCTTCTTTATCTAAAGCTTTGAATACCACTGAACAAGAATATAGAAATACATATAAAGCATACTTTTGTGGTAAAAAGTTACTTTACTTACATGAGATTGTAGACTTGCAAACTGTCCTGGAAAACATTAGACAGCATGATTAGGCACTTTTGCTCTTGTAACAAAATGTGGTGGCAAAATAGCTTTCTGTAGGACATGAAACTAGCCTGTATTCTGTAGATAGAGCTCTGATAATATTGTACAGAGAGCACTCTCAAACATGTCAATTGCCAAAATTGAAAGTTGCTATTTATGTTGGCATGCACTAGAAGATATGCACGTACAGATTGCGGTTAAATGTTAGAAATATGTTTCCATGTCTGTTGTTGATTTTTGGCATAACCCAAATTAGGCATTTATGTTTCCGTAAATGTTCCTAACCATTTTTGGAAAACTGTGAGTTCCGAGTGCCAAGTTGAATGGTAACAATTTTCCAAGGTAGTCTATCGTTTATCCCTTACCAGGCAAGCCAAGTAGTTACAAAAACTGGGGTGCATAGTCCCTGAAGTCCTTGTTCAGTTGCTGTGACTTAGAGCATACAAAATGAAGTTATGACACAGTTAATTTATGGAATATCCCTTTGTTGTTGACTTTATCTTCTCTGAAAATAGGGAAAGCTTTCTTGTTTGCTGCATTATGTGGGTGAAATAGCATAATTTTTTATGTTTTTCTCTAAATTTGCATTCCATGGCCATAGTCTCTTGCTTATAATGTCTGCTGCTTTGGTAAATTACTCTGCTATTAAACTCTAGTTTATTGCTTTCTGATGGAAAGATGTTTCCTGTAATGCTGCCCATGATTCTCATATTAATTGCCAATTTCTCTTTTATGCATTCAATCAGGATGGATGAAGGGAGGCAACCACTGTCAAGGAAATTATCGGTGGCTTCAAGCAAAATAAGTCCGTATAGATTAATAATTATACTCCGCCTTACTGTTCTGGGCTTATTTTTCCATTACAGAATCCTCCATCCAGTTCATGATGCATATGGCTTGTGGATGACATCAGTTATCTGTGAAATATGGTTTGCTTTATCATGGATTCTTGATCAGTTTCCGAAATGGTACCCCATAGAGCGAGAAACATACCTTGATCGGTTATCTCTCAGGTACATGGACCAAAATTTTGTGATTTTTTTACTTCTCCGTAGTGGTGACATTTGGATCTTGTCCTGCAAAACAACCTTGATAGCTGCTGAATTTAAACTGCTTTTGTGCCACAAATTCTTTTACAATGTGCTCTTGGACACTCTTGTTCGTTTTTGGTAATCTCTTTTGAAGTATTCTGCTTTTTGAATCTCTAATTGTAACTGTGCAGGTATGAGAAAGAGGGAAAGCCATCTGAGCTAGCAGATCTTGACATCTTTGTCAGTACTGTGGATCCCATGAAAGAACCTCCACTGATCACTGCAAACACTGTTCTATCTATACTGGCAGTGGATTATCCAATTGAAAAAGTTGCATGTTATGTCTCAGACGATGGTGCTGCGATGCTTACTTTTGAAGCACTTTCTGAAACCTCTGAATTTGCCAGAAAATGGGTTCCCTTCTGCAAGAAGTTTAATATTGAGCCACGGGCTCCAGAATGGTATTTTTCTCAGAAGATTGACTATCTGAAAAACAAAGTTCATCCAGCATTTGTGAGGGAGAGGCGAGAAATGAAGGTTTGCAATTTATACTATATATGATTACTATCATGACTTAAATATTTGTATTCATTGATGACCCATGTATTCTCTGTAGAGAATCAGCTGTGCGGGTAGTTTTGTTCAAAATTTTCTGATAAACATGGGAAAAGCGGTTCTTTTTTTGACCATAGTAACTCTTTCATTTTCCTGGGTACAGAGAGAATACGAAGAATTTAAAGTTCGAATAAATGGTTTGGTTGCTACAGCCCAAAAGGTTCCAGAGGAAGGGTGGACAATGCAGGATGGTACCCCCTGGCCTGGTAACAATGTTCGAGACCATCCTGGTATGATCCAGGTGGGTTTTTCGTTAAATTTTTGTCCACACTTCTATTATCAACAAAAGCTGGTTCAGACTTGCTCTTAATTTGTGGTTTGTTGCTTGGGGTTGTAAAACTGAGACGTAAGATTAGGGTTCAAGCAAAATGTGGAATTTGAGAATTTGGGTTGGACTTTTTATAAGTACGAATCTTGAGGATTTGGTTTACTGCCAAGGGGAAAAAAAAGAAGAAATCCGTAAGTGTAACTTTTAATGCTTCCAATGCTTGGAGAATACATCAAGAGAGAACATTCATCTCTTGGAGACTGATGCTTGCATTGATTACAATATAATAAGAGTGTAGGTTGGTTAAACAGACTATTTTGTCATCCATATCATGCGTCATTTCCATCTTCTATCTGGCAAATCCACCTTTTGTTAAAGATTAGATTATTGCATGTCAATCTAGCTTTTAGATTTGCATGATGCATCTAATTAAAATCAGTTTTACCCCAAAAAAAAATTCTAATCAAGATCAGTTCTTTGGCATTTATGGTTTTCTCGTTTGCTTTATGTAGGTATTCCTTGGGAATGATGGTGTTCGTGATATTGAAGGAAATCAGTTACCGCGCCTGGTCTATGTTTCTCGTGAAAAAAGGCCTGGGTTTGATCACCACAAAAAAGCAGGAGCAATGAATGCTTTGGTAAGACGTAGTGTCCAACTTAATAGTTATTGTGAAGCAAGGAAAGGAATTTTTACACTCCATTCAGAGTATTAAGCATTCTGTAAATATAATACCTTCAGGTGCGGGTTTCAGCAGTCATCTCGAATGCTCCTTATCTTCTCAATGTTGACTGTGATCACTACATCAATAATAGCAAGGCTCTCAGGGAAGCCATGTGTTTCATGATGGACCCCACTTCGGGGAAGAAAGTTTGCTATGTGCAGTTTCCACAAAGATTTGATGGGATTGACCGTCATGACAGATACTCAAATCGGAACGTCGTTTTCTTTGATGTATGTGCCCTTTCCTATTTGAGGCTATTGTATTACACCATTTGCTCCTTGGCGAGTCTGACTTTTCTGTTTCTTACAGATCAACATGAAGGGATTAGATGGATTGCAGGGACCAATATATGTAGGAACTGGTTGTGTTTTCAGAAGGCAAGCACTTTATGGTTTTGATGCTCCTGTCAGTAAGAAGCCTCCCAGCAAAACCTGCAATTGTTTGCCCAAGTGGTGCTGTTCATGTTGCTGTTCAAGCAAGAACAAGAAAGGAAAAGGAAAGAAAGAAAATAAGAAGAAACTGAAGCAAAAGGAAGCCTCTAAGCAAATACATGCTCTTGAAACAATTGAAGAAGGAATTAAAAGTAAGTCTTCTTTTGAAGAAAAGTATGACCTTGTTTGTCTGCTGTGCTGACATTGCGTCCTTGTTATGGAAACAAGAAGATTGATGCTTTCCAGTTTTTCATGAAAATCAATAAACAAGAATTCATAATTTTGCAAAAAGTTTTCTTGAAACATATAAAATTGAGTCCTGTATTTTCTGACTTTATGACTGACATGTCAATGAGCTTTCTTCAAATCTTTATGAAATTTGTAAGAAAAACCACTTTCAAAATTCTCTTCATTTTTTGCAAACTTGTCTAAATTAACTACAAGTTCTGATGGATGTTGGGATTTTATTGTCCTGAAAAGAAATCTAAGCATGTATGTACCCCCCACTGACAGTAAATTCATTTTCCAATGCAGAAATAAACCCTGAAAATGCATCTCAGCTTTCCCAAGTGAAACTTGAAAAGAAGTTTGGTCAATCTCCGGTTTTTGTAGCCTCAACACTGTTGGAGAATGGTGGAATTCCTAAGGACGCTAGTTCTGCATCCTTATTGAACGAAGCTATTCATGTTATCAGCTGTGGTTATGAAGATAAGACAGAATGGGGAAAGGAGGTAAACTACCCTACAAACATCCTATAATTCTGATAATTGAAATATTCGCGGAGAATGCCTAGAATTACTAAGTATTCTCTTTTGTTCCTGTTGTTCTCTTAATTGATGAAACAATTTGCATTTGCTGATTCAGGTTGGCTGGATATATGGTTCGGTCACAGAAGATATCTTGACAGGATTCAAGATGCACTGTCATGGTTGGCGGTCTGTGTATTGTATACCCAAGCGGCCTGCATTTAAGGGGTCTGCTCCAATTAATCTCTCAGATCGTCTTCACCAAGTTCTTAGGTGGGCCCTCGGATCTGTTGAGATTTTCATGAGCAGACACTGTCCAATTTGGTATGGCTATGGAGGTGGACTGAAGTGGCTTCAACGACTTTCATACATAAACTCTGTTGTATATCCTTGGACTTCCATTCCTTTGCTTGTGTATTGTATGCTGCCTGCCATCTGCCTTCTCACTGGAAAATTTATTGTCCCTGAGGTATGTTTTCATGTGAAATTTCCTGGTGCCTTGAGAATTTCAACTGCTAATTTGATATGTGTGTGACTTTTGGCTATAACCTGTCTTCTGTACACAGATTAGCAACTATGCAAGTGTTGTATTCATGGCCCTCTTCATCACCATCGCTGTCACTGGTATCCTTGAAATGCAATGGGGTGGTGTAGGAATAGATGATTGGTGGAGAAATGAACAATTCTGGGTTATTGGAGGTGTTTCCTCTCACCTTTTTGCTCTCTTCCAAGGATTACTCAAGGTCCTGGGTGGTATTGATACAAATTTCACCGTCACCTCCAAGGGAGGAGATGATGGAGAATTCTCGGAGCTTTACATCTTCAAGTGGACGTCACTGCTAATTCCTCCAACAACTTTGTTGATTGTAAACATTGTTGGAGTTATAGTTGGGATAGCGGATGCCATCAACAACGGTTATGATTCTTGGGGTCCATTATTTGGTCGGCTATTTTTTGCCTTCTGGGTTATCCTTCACCTTTATCCATTCCTCAAAGGATTGATCGGGAAGCAAGAACGCACTCCAACAATTATCATCGTCTGGTCTATTCTTCTGGCTTCAATAATAACCCTTTTGTGGGTTCGAGTTAACCCATTTGTTTCAAGGGATGGCCCTGTACTAGAGATCTGTGGATTGAACTGTGACGATTGAGACATCTCGAGACACAGCTTTGCCTAACGTGCATGAAACAAGAATGCTGTTGGGAATTTGCTTGTGCAGCCAGGCACACAGGTAATGCTGGAATGGTTTTGCATGATGAGATATAGCACGGGTAGACGGAATAAGATTCGAGTATAGTTCGGAGGTGTAGATACGAAGCATTGTCAGCTGACCAATTATTTGTTCTAGAATGGTTCCATTCATTCTTTTGTTGAATACCTGTACGAGGTTTTTCGGTGTCCTTGTGTAAGGTTTGTCAGTGCATATAGTGTCACAAAGTTACCCCATATTGAAGGGGTCCTTATATCAGTGTCTGAAATGTTATACTCTGCAAAAGTGCTTTCTGTTAATGGACTTTGTTACAACACTTCTGGTGGAAAAGCACAGGCATTTGTTGTTGTCTCTACGATCCTCCTAATTTGTGTTCTCAATTTGACAAATGAATCATTCTCCAGTACTCCAGTAAACTTGTGGTAAGGAGTAATCCCAGGCTAGATTACAATGGAAAGATGTCACTTTGAGGTTATTTTTGCATGATTCCTTAGCTGCAGATGTCTTGCTTAACAGGAGAATTTTGTCATGATTCCCTAGCTGAAATCTGCGTTGCTTAGATAGAATGCCTCCTGCATAAGCAGAGCTAAAATTTGAGCATCAGATATCACATTAAAGCTTTCAACACAAAAATGCAGCATAAATAAAGATTTGAGGCCTATGAGGAGAGGCAGCTGCTCCAGATCAGGCTGCAGGATAACTTTTTCTTTTGATAAATTCAATCTGGTAGAATCAAGAAGGTTAAAAAAAGAAACAAAAAAGGTCGCATTGAAAAATTGGATGTTTTAAAAGAGAGAGACACTAATACATGATGCATTTCTTGTACACACATTTATTGATTTTTGGCTTGTGTTATCCTAGCTGTCCATAAATCAAGATGTTAAAATTGAATCACAACAATTGGATATGTCTGAAATTGATAAGTAATATATGGAGTTAGGATTTAGGAGATGTAACTAAATATCCACCTCACTAATTTTGTAAGTAGAATGCACCTAAATGCTTTTTTTCTCAAGGGAACAATATTTCTCCTTCAGATTTTACATACTTGATTAGGAAAGTTATTCATACATAATCATGCAATTATTAGCTTCCTGAAAAAGAGACAAAAAGGTAGATTCGATTGCTTACATAAGCCCATAAATTTCCTATCCCCTCCTGGCAAAAGGAAAATTCGTGAAAAAGATATTGATTTTAAGGATTCTTATGTTTGTTTCTATCACTTAAAAATATCGTGATTTTCACTAGTGGTTTTTTTTTTTTTTTGTAGATGGACTCCTAAAAATAATGTTCCCGTTACTAGAAGAAAACTAAGGTGGTGTGTATGCTATCTTCAGAATAATTGTACAAGAGACAAATATATTTTCCGTATTTATACAAAATGATTAGCTACTTGGGAGTCTTAGAATACACAACTAGTTGTATAGCCTAAATTTTTAGAATAACTACCTAAACGTATATGAACAGTAATCAATCACAGATTCAATCTAAAGAGTGTGTGTGTGTGTGTTTTTTGGCTTTTTAAACATCAATATATCAACTTCAAGATCCAACTTAACTGGTAGGGATGTTAGTTTAGTGACCTTGAGGTTTCTGGTTCATCTTTCAAACCTTTCTTATATATATATATATATATATATATATGTATATCACAAACTTGATTGTAATTTTGTACATTCACGAAAGGCTAGTCTAACAAATACATAACAAAAGTACAATAGTCTAGCAAACAAGACAACACCACATAACAGAAGTATAATAGCCAAGCAAACAAGGCAATAGTATCTAACACTCCAACCCTAGTCCTAGCAAATTCTAATGGGTGAAATTAAGAACATAAGCACAATACAGAAACTTTTTTGTTTGGCTACAAAATCAGAAGAATGAACGAAAAGGTCAAAAATAATTGAACAAATACTAAAAGAATTGTTAGACAACCACCTCAGATAGTAGTGTGAACTACAATTACAAGTCAAGTACCAGTAAGACTTTGAATTGAAAACCCTTGTACTATCGAAATGTTAATTTTGGTTTTTTGGCCACTAGTTCAAGACTTCATCCATGAAAACTGTAAACACACCATATTTGCACCTCATGAGGCCTACTTGCTTTTGAATCAAGAAATAGTCTGGGATGACAAATTTGACAGTCAAGTTCATTGAATTCACACCATGGAATGGTTTTGGTGAGTTATAGTATCAATCATTCTGCCTTAACACCTAAGCAAAGATCTTAAGGACACCATTAAAAGTAATAGCGGAACAGATTTGCTTCTTATTGCATTCAAGAGCATATAATTCGGTCACGCAAGCTACAAAAATAACATGAAAGAAGCGGAAAAATTTTCAATACAAAAAGAAGTCAAAAACTCCTGTCTTCTTGATTAACGATGCAAGTTTGTAGGTTGTTAGTCTTTCCCTATTTCTTTTTTCTGGCCATATTAAAAGGATAATTTTTTGTTCTAATGCTAGTGCTTCTGAATTGAATGGGCTTTGGGTGGAATTTTTTACTTACAGTTCCACCCTTCACTAGCCAGGATCTAATTTGTCTTTACGCTTTCCTGAAATCACAATTTACTAATACAATGTTTGGTTGGACAAGCTTTTGAAGGGCTTTTTCCCCATTTTCTTGCTGATGACCCTGCAGTCATGCAGATACTTAATTTTCATTGCTTCTGAGTGGAAGCAACCACAAAACAAGCATTTATCTTTTGAACCTCAACATTCCTCCCATGGGGTCATAAAGACCAGTTAAGTCTCACAGGCTAGTTTAATCAGGATATCATCTACTGATTAAAGGAACAAAAAGATGAAAAAGGAAAAACCGTACACAAAAAAACCACTGACAGAAATATGGAATTTTTCAATCATGCATCGGTAGATTAAAAAGCAAAGTATTAATCTGATCAGAAAATGAGAAGTTAATATTCAGGCAAAAGGGTTAATTCCTTCTAAAAACTCTCCCACAAAAATAAATAAAGGAAGAAAAAAGAAAAGAAAACTACTCTACATTCCTGACCAAAAGTTTTTAGAGCTTCTTCAAGGTTTCAACTTCTTTGCACAGAATCATTCATTGGCTTCGTCACCATATAAATATCATCGATCGACCGATACTTGGATTTCCTCTTCTTTGCGTTAGAGCCCTTGTTATGAGGATCATCTTTTCTAATCTTCTTAGATTCGATTAATCGACAGTTGCTCTCAGCACCACTAATGCCTTGATCATCATCTTGATCCTTGTCCTTTCTTTTCTTCTCCTCAAAGGTGGTCGCTATACTCTGTCTATCTTCTTCATCTCCACTTAACTGCATGAGTTGTTCTGCTACTTCTGCTTCTGCTGCAGCCATGTCTGAGTCTTTCTTGAATCCCTCTTGGGCTTCTTCATCATCTTTGCATGCCATTGGTACGGATTTCAGCAGAATTGGAATGCCAAAAAGGAATATTTCTCCTGCAGAATCACGCATATTTGCTGGTGTAGGTGAATAAATTTGTAAATGTTGATATCTCTAGCTGTATATATATATATATATATATGATGATGATGATACGAAGATCACTAGATCAGTACGTGTTGGATGGTTTTGGATTGGTGTGTTTTTTTCTTTATTTGTTTTGGTCCTCCATAAAGCGCGTTTAAAGGATACGTGTAGTATTAGTTGATATAAGAGAGAAACAGCTGTGTGCTTGCATGGAAGATGGATGGAAGATATGTGGATTTTTGAGTACGGGAATAGGAAATTACCATACTAGCTTCCATCATTTGTTCTTATTTTGCAAATTTTTTTTCAGGTTTGTCTAACGGGAGTCTATTAGCCACTTGTTTAGATGTATTTTGGAAAGATAAGACTAATTAGGAAAAATATATAAATAGAAGGAATGCTAATAATTGTTAGTGCGTATAAATATATGGTAAGTTAGATAGAATTTACATATGTTAACAAACATCCATTAGACTCCCGTTAGAGAAATTCTTTTTTTTTTTTTTTTTAATTTAATAGATTTGTTTAAAAAAAAAAAAAAAGCAGACCGTGCCATTATTATTTGGTTACTCAGTTTTTTGTTGAATAATTAACCATTAAACTATTCAAAAAATATTGGTAAAATACTTTTTAATTGGTATCTAATATTTGATAACCAATAACGGGCTGGATTTTTGAAAGTTCAAGATTATTTAGTAACAACAGATTGGAGATTTCCTAAACACAGTTTACTTGGTGGGATCATTTGGTAAGGTGACTGTTGAGTTCTTCATTCGACTCTGAAATTGTCCCATTTCTCCTGTCAGATTTAAAGTCTTCCTTGACAAAAAGAATTAAACTTTAATGGTAATTAGGAGTGGGAACGAGTCCGATATCCATCTCATGCACCATTTGACTGACTCGATCCGTATTTTGTGAAGCAATCATTTTCTGATTCTTATCCACGGATTTTTAATTACGTGTATTAAAAAAAATGTATATGTGGTACGAGTCAGGTACCCACGGACTTTTGATTATGTAATCCTAACCTGCTTCACATCTAAATGGATATCCACCCTCTTTTGATTCGATCAAATAATACTGATTGAATATCATAATTTTCGGATCGAATTGAATCGAATCGAAGTTGCTGGATTTTCGGGTAAACATGTATTTTTGTCCACCATCCACCCCTGATGGTAGCGGTACTACTACTACTACTACTATTAAGTTGATCATTGAGTCAACGGTTGATTAATAATCAAATGTTACTTTTAGTGCTTTTATCTAGACGATAGAAGTGAAGATGGTTTGGAACCGACTGTAGCTTCTTCAGATAAAACAAAAAATTGACCAAAATTTAATAACAGAACAACCGCTAATGACCAATCAAGTATAAACACCCCTAGTTCCTTTAACATGTGTGTTTCCTTTTGCTCTTGCATTTTTACTTGACAAGTTTCAATGAGTAAGCAAAAAGTAAAAGGATGACTGTTTCAAACCATCCAAGATTCATCTAGTCTAAAGGAGCCTG
Source organism: Coffea eugenioides (assembly GCF_003713205.1). NCBI lineage: Eukaryota > Viridiplantae > Streptophyta > Magnoliopsida > Gentianales > Rubiaceae > Coffea > Coffea eugenioides. The sequence goes on from NC_040041.1 coordinate 10,035,914, forward strand.
AATATTTGATTAAGAAACATAGTGACATGCATCTTCTAGGGTACGGAGGGATTAATTCCATTAATTGTAGACCCAGTATTTTGCCATTCAAGTCGATTTCATTCAAAGCTAGACCTAGATTCAACATTCGTATGGAATCAAGTTTTTGAATGGGTGTTTTTGGAGTTTTTTTTTTTCAAAAAAATGTTTTATTATAGCAATTTTGTTAAAATAATGTATGTGAGATAAATAGATGGTCGAAGAATGTATTAAAGATTGTGCAAGTTAATTTAACCAATCTATACCAATACACCAGTATATCTGCTGGTTTACTATGTGACTTTTTAACGACATTTTTATAGAAATTAAATTGATAAATGTGGATCTAAAAGCCCTTTTAACCCTAAGACATGAATTTGGCGGTCTTCATCTTTGAACATAATTTCAAGAATAAGGTCGCTTTATCATTACATTAGCATTTAGTATAACAATGTTTATCCTTGCTTGAATTTTTCTCCTTTTCTTTTGCGTTTTTCCACCCCAAAAAAAGAGGCATTAAGGCTAGTATTTTACCATACACTATGGACTATTGTAGAAGTTTGACCAAAAGAAACATACAAAAATATAAAAGATAAAATTGGGATGAATTTTTCTACCATCCACATTCCATTTGATCTCAACTGGATGGTTAATTTGTTTTGACTGATGGTAGTTTTCATGTCAAAAGTGAATTGCCTGCAATCAAATTGAGAAAATATTAAGACCCTTAATTAGTGCTGTCCATTTCATATTAACTATTGCTTCACTGACTTTAGAATGCTGAATGCCTCATCAGTCTTCAATCTAACGGCTAGAGTGCATTTTCTTTTGACTTCTTGTGTTCCGCAAAATACTATCCTCTGCTGGAGGGCCAGGATTGCACGACTATGGTAAGAAAATGCCAAATTTTGGATCGTGACATGTTACATTATGACGTTTAACATCTGGGATCAACAAAGTTGTGTTAGAACTTAGAAAGAAACTCTGGTGATGCTGAGATCTTCAATCAGGTGCGTATTTCTCAATTCTTCGAGGTAATTTGTCAAACTGATACGTGTATACACATGTTTGTAAGCATATGCTCGCAAGTAATAGAAAGGCTAAATTACTATACATCATATGTGATTTCGCTTATTACCACGTAACTCAATTTTTTCGAGATATTTATATTATTACCCTATTATTTTATGTGAAGTTGAAAATGGATGGACACGAACTTTGGTTACTGTAATTGATGGACAACCTTATATAGCAGAAACGTGTAGGTTGAGATCATAGTCTCCAATAAATCCCTATATTATTTTACATATATCCACACAATTTTCTTTCTTCCTTTCTTTTTCAAAATGAGAGACTCCAAGCCTTACGGGGAAGGAAAAGGCATGAGAGTCAAACTAGAGATCTCACAGTAATCTTCCTATGATTTTATACAAAGTGGTTAGCCTCTCGTTATGTTTAATGTTTAAGTAAGGATAATATTGGCTTTTCAATTAATGACGTTATGGGGTTACTTTTGTTAAATTTATGCTTTACATGAAATCATATAGAGTTATATGAATGTTTTGAATTGTTAGGAGGATCATATAAGAATAAATAAAACCACAGGGTGGTGTGAAGTAATTTACCCTAATAGAAATGTTCTCACACACGTTCAAATGTCTGCAAATTTAAGGAAAGTTTACACAAGTCTCATTTTCTTCACCAGCATTGATATATAAGAGAAAAGAACCAGGCAATTTCATTCAATCAAGGATTGATTGACGAAAATTAGTTAAAGTATATGGTAGAAACAGGCCAACCATGTGTAAATGTCAACACTCAAGTTTAGATGTGGCCTTGTTTGCTAGCAACAATCTTATCTAATTATGCTTTACTTAAGATTGAAAACAATAACTTTTGATAGCGTACAACAAAGTAATAAGCATGGTAACAACGTTGAGTTGCAAACCGTTTGATTGTTCCAATTGTGTGACAGAAAGAGCAAAAAAGAGAAAGAGAAAGGAAAGAAAATGGGATAATTATATTACTTAGAAAATTTTATGATTATTAATATTTATTTGGATTAATCTTAATACACTGAGAATATATACATTGATATCGTAGGATGCATGTCATTTAATTCCAATTTGAATTAACGTTCATGTGAAGTTCATGCTACTTGTTGGGGCTAGTAACTCGTTGAAATAATCATCAAATTGCCCTTGATAATTCAAACAAAAGGGTGAGGATTTAGTTTGTTCTCAAAACTTTGTGGACTTTTTTTTTTCATTTTTTGTTTCCAACTATTCGGATGACATTTAATTTAAATATATATTGATAGTAACTTGGTAATATGAGTAAGAATATTTCTGAATTCATAGAAAATTTCTGTATGTCATGAAATTTAATTGATACATTGATTTTGAAAACAAACTTATGGTCTAAATTGTGTACGATCCAAACCAATGAATGTACACAACTTTGTTGCATTTATCTGCATCAGTTGAAGAAGACGTATGTATACATGAAATGAGTACCCAGAATTGTTTCTGCCCCAATGAGGGATTATACAAGGGATCCTGAAAGCTGATATTATCTCCAGAGTTAAGATGTTTGTGCTCCGTAGTGAAACTGCTATTGACTTGAGGAGGGGACCTATTGGAAAAGAATCAAGAAGATCTTTGACCCTCAGATGGGTAGTAGTCGCTTGTCTTTAGGACTTAGTTAAGGACATGGTCGAAGAGTACTTCTTCAGGTCCGCTGGAAATTGATCAGGTAATTGCTTAAAGAGACTGTATCACTTCCTTGACACCCTGTTCTGGGAAGCTTCAACTTCTTAGCTCTACCTTAAATCACTAATCTAAAGAAAACAATTCTACTGTCAAAAGAATTCCTCAGACCTAAACGTATCTATCTGTTTCTTGGAATACAATCCCAAACTACTTAGTACTTCATATATTAGGCAGCCTTTGGGATGAAATTTGTCATTCACTCTGAAAGTATAGCTCTTGCCATCCACTTGAATAGTGCTTTCCCCGGGATATTTCCTGACTTGATTGCATTTCATTTTTGTTCTAATGGAAGCAACACCATCCCACCTTCCTGTTGATGCATATATGTTGGCCATTTCAACATATGGAGCAGCAGCCTGGGGTTCCAGTTCAAAAAGATGATGAGCTGCATACTCTCCAATATCTGCATTTCGGTGAATCTTGCAAGCACTAAGCAAAGCAGCCCAAATGCCGGCATCTGGTTTAATAGGCATACGTTGAATATACTCCAATGCTTCTTTCAGTTTTCCCTGACGTCCAAGGAGATCAGCCATGCAAGCATGGTGGTCCAGACCAGGACTTAACTTGTATAGCTCAGTCATCATATGAAATAATTCCCATCCTTTCTCCATCAGACCTGCATGAACACAGGCCTGAAGAACAGCAAGAAATGTAATATGGTTTGGTTCTAAACCTGACTTCAACATCACATTAAAATAATCCAATGCTTTTCCAGATTGTCCATTCAGTGCATAACCCGATATCATGGCAGTCCAAGAAACAATAGTCCTCTCATTCATGGAAGAAAAGAGTTCCTCAGCATCTCTTACGCTTCCGCACTTAGAGTACATGTATAATAGTGCATTCGAGACCCTTATATCGCTCTTCAATCCTCTTGAGATGGCATAACTGTCTATCCATCTCCCATAATCGAGGACTCCAACTTGGCCACAGGCTGAAATTAAATATATCACCGTAACTAAGTCAGGTTGCTCGCCAGCTGCTTCCATGTCATGGAACAAGGCCATTGCGTCCTCCAAATCCCCTTTCTCAGCATAACTACCGATCATGACAGTCCAAGAAACACGAGTTCTGTCCACTATGGAGTCAAACAAACTTCTTGCCGAATCTATGTCTGCACATCTGGAGTACATACAAACAAGGGTATTAAGAACAGAAACATCTGAGCAACAACCTAATCGAACTCCATGACAGTGGATCAACTTCCCAAGGAACAAAGCATTAGGTTTGGCAAATGATCCAAGCAAGTTAAGAATGGTACTCAAGTCAGGCCTAAATCCATCATATAACATATTATGGTACAACCCCATAGCCATAAATCCTTCTCCTGCATTACCACACCCAGTAATCATTGAATTCCAAGAAACAACAGTCAGAACATCCAAATCAATTTCATTAAAAACCATCTCAGACAAGGATAAATCACCGCATCTAGAATATGCAGCAATCCAAGTGTTAGCAACTGAAACATCAGCTTCTACCCCAATTCTAATCCCCAGACAGTGAACTGAAGTCAATAATTTAACATCCTTCAGACCAGAAGCCAACTGTGCTAACCCCATAGCCGTAACTGAATCCGGTCTAACCCCATCAAGCATCATCTCATTAAATAAACACAAAGCTCTATCAAAACACGACGCTTGCACGAAACCCATGAGCATCGCATTCCAAGCAGCAATCTCCCTTGCATGCATTCTATCAAACACTGCGTAAGCAAAATTTTCTACCTGATCACATTTTACATACATATTAACCAAGCCCGACTGTACATATTTATCTGAATAATAAGGAGATTTTAACATATGGGTGTGCACCATTTGGGAGCACTTGAGGCTAGAGAGTTTTGCACAGGCTTTGGCTATGAAAGGGAAGGTCAATTTGCTGGGTTCTAAGCCGTTTTGCTTCATTTGGCGGAAGAGAATAAGCGCTTTGTCTGGGTAGCCTTGGCTAACTGCATCTCTTACACCAGAGTTCATTGAAGTGACCCTGGAGAACTTTGAAAATCGGTTGAGGATTGGAGTAACGGTCGATTTCGACTTCCTCATGTGTCATTTTCATTTGGGGAAATTTTCAAGGCTTTGCTCAAAGTTCTCTTTTAATATAAAAAATTTTCCTTATTGGACAGTAGTTTAGTTCATTATCTTGTACTTTATAACTCTACGAACACTTGTATTACAAATTGTACCGCGTTAATGTGTAGTTTATAAGTTAGAAGAAAAAAGTTCAAGTTAGGGGAAAAAAAGGGAAGAGAAAAGATTAGAATTGTTATTTTATTTTTGGATTGCTCAGTTTTAACAATAAAAAAAATAATAAAGAAAATGTTAGGCATGGTTTTATCGCTCAAAATAATGGTCTTTTTAAAAAAATCACCCAAATAGAGTTAATTTGGACAGTAGTTTATCATCGTCTCGTATTTTTTAACCCTACAAACACTTGTCTTACAAATTGTGCTGCGTTAATGCCTAGTTTGGAAGTTAGAAAAAACAAGGTTTAAGTTAAGAAAAAAAAAAAAAAGGAAGAGAAAATATTAGAATTGTTTTTTGGGGTTGCTCAGTTTTAACAATAAAAAAAATAGAAAAAAAAGGGTTAGGCATGGTTTTGTCTCTTGAAATAATGGTCTTTTAAAAAAAATCGCTCAAATAGCGTTAATTTGGACAGTATTTTATCATCATATTATACTTTTTAACCCCACAAACACCTGTCTTACAAATTATGAAGTTTAGTTTGAAAGTTAGAAAAAAAGAAAAAAGAAAAAAAGTTTAATTTAGGAAAAAAAGGGGTTTTTGGGGGGAGAGGGAGGAGGGAAGAAAAAAGATTAGAATTGTTCTTTCAAGTTGCTTGGTTTTATAATAAAAAACAATAATAAAAAAAAGGGTTAGACATGATTTTATCTCTTGGAATAATGGTCCAAATAGATTAAATTTGGGGGTCTTTCTGAATATAAGTCCGATGAATTTTTAAAATGTGTCTAGCCAACACTAGATGCATTTGTGTGTTTAACTGACACGTCGTGAAATGCATCTTGGGCTAGAATTTGGAAAGGGAAAAAAAAAAAAAACAAGAAAATCAACACAGCTGGAATTTGGTTTTCAGAAATTTGGTTTTGAGGCACTGAGTGGTTGTGAAACCATCATGTTTTTGCAATAGAGGCCTTTTGGGGGCTTTGATCATGGATGTAGCTTTTGAAGTGGCCAGCCTGCCTGTCACCTTCTTCTTCTTTCTGGACGAAGATGGTGTTTGGGACTATAAGCCATCGTAAAATCATTAAAATTGAACAAAATATTTTCTAATAAGATTACAAATTGATGACTTTCATATAACTTCCAATATTTATTTTGACCAGCATTCAACTAAAAAAGGAGTTCAAAACCATTTACAAGTCTCAAAGAGCACCCACTAGCCTCCTTCAGGCCCTCTTCAACCTGATTGAGCAACCATTAAGTCCCCATCTGAAAACAAAGATATTTCTTTCGATAATTTTCAAATACACTCTAAATTAAGACTGGCAACAGAATTTTTACGAAAAAAGGGGGAAGAATTAAAAAAAAAAAAACTGATTTCCAAGGGACAAAAGAGTTCATGAAACTAGATGGAGATTTTAAACATAATTACAAGGAAAAAACTGAAGGACCTAGGTGGAAGAATAAAAATGGTACACTTGAGTCATTAAAAGCTATACAACAATTGATAGAATAAATATTTGGTAAGATATTTGGGCCCCAATGGCTACCCAAGTATTTTCCAAAAATTCCCACCAATTAATGGATATAAATGAGATTAGTACCATTTCAAACCCAACATCAAAATTAAAATATCCATCCCGCCTAAAATCCCTTTAAGCATGGATAGCCCATTGAAACATGGAACAAATTGCCACCTCTATCAAAAAGGGACATAATTTAGATCTAAAATGAAAAAGATTCTTTAAATGGTCAAATTATATTCCATCCATAACAAATAAGATTGCAAATGAATCAATTCATTCGCAAGTGCTCCCAAGCCAGTTCGATCAAAATTCAACTCAAACTCAATTAATACTGAATTCGAGTCGACCAAGTCAAACTACCAAACTCGAACAATTCGATTAAAATTCAACTCAAACTCAATTAATACTAAAATCGAGTCAACCAAGTCAAACTATCGAACTCGAGCGAGCATAAAGATACTCAAACTCAATAGCTCATCCAATTTTATACATATATATCTAATATTTTTATTTATTAAAAAAATAAATATTTTATTCATTTTTAAAAGATAAAATAATTATTTTTAATTTTTTAAACTCAAATAGGCTTGTTCGAGCTTGACTATGCTCGAATTTGTGATGGAACTTTCAGTGCAAAACTTGAGCTCGATATTAGACTTGATTCAATTAGACCAAAACTTTGACTTGACTTGGTTTATTTGCAACCCAAATTGCAAGGCGGAAAGGGGAAGGTGAAAGGGAAGGAGTATAGAGTTAAATATGTAGAAAATTTCGAACCATCCCAACAACATTTGCTATCATGCTAATAAAAATATTCGGTACTACATTTCAAAGGGAAAATAATCGATCAAATTGTATACACATCCACCACATAACAATAACCAAATCTAAAACCAAATTATACATGTGAAGCAAGTAGAGTTATTGTAATCCACATCGTAATGAAACCATAAGCAAACACGCTCAGCAACTCCACTTTAAGGTTGTACTCCATCCACATTGATTCCAGCATGCGGAACAGTATCAAGCAGCCCCTTTAAATTTTGCATCATATTCATATGGTTGCTGCAAACAAATAAAATATTCGTCAAAATTAAGCAACCCAAACATATGCATTGGTCAATGTACACACAAATATATCACCAGTAGTCATAATGCTCCAAATTCTCAACCTTCAATCACATTCAAATGAAGCATTTGCCTCCAGACTAGCTTGCGTTGCCCCCAATATTTTCACATCATAATCAGACAAGAATTACAATTTCTAAACCTCAAAGGAGCATCATAGACTGGAGATACAAAAAATTGCAGTAAAAATAATCAAAGAAATTAAAGATCCATACACACTAACATACAATTTGAGGCCATCTATACAAGTGCCCCAAGTTCACAGACACATTCTGTTAGATAAAAACTTGACCAATATGAACTACTTAAGTTGCTTCATGTTTTTTAAGTTCAAATGCTCTACTTTTTGCACGAGAAATGCAATGCAAGAACACTAGTCTGCATGTGCTTGTAAGCTCACCTTCGCTACACATATATGGTTTTATTCTCCACAAACATAGCTAATGTTGTAACTTAGCATTGACATTGACAGTTGAGTTCAACATCACCATAATTAGTTTATTATTCAATTGAAGAATGCTTCCACACATATTTCAACTGTGGAAGGAAACTAGTGCTTTAAATTCATCAGTTAAGCTACCAGTTGGGACAGGCGCCCAGGTGGCCTCTGTCTACAACATGTCGGTCAAACTAAAGAAAAGAGCCATTTTGCGATTGCATTACTGATTGTAGTATCAGAACCAAACAAATGTACACGCACGCGCGCACACACATACGTCTATATCTCTCTGTTTGCCTGTGTGTGTGTGTGTCTATATATACATATGCACATACATGCACACACATGTATGTACATACACACACACACACAAATATGCATGCATGCATATACACATATACATATAATGTGAATGTCTGTGTGTGTGTGTGTGAAAGTGAGAGAGAGAGAGCACATGAATAAATATTAAGGAAAAAAAATAGTGAATGTGCTCCTCCCATTTTGCAAAAACTATGGTCCAATATATTACCAAGAAGATTGCTGAAATCAATCGGCGAGCAAACCATCGCTTGTGCATGGCTTGTTGAGCACGTGCTGCAGCCTCCACATTCTCAAAGCGCAAATAAACATAACCAGAACTATTCCTGTAAATGACATAAAATGGAAGACAAAATCAAGCATAAATAATACAATGCAACAACTGACAAAGCTCAAATTTGCTGCTAAAAATAGGAAATACGAAGGAAAAGAGAGTACATGGGGCCGGTTCTCAACTGACAGGAGTTAAATATCTGTTAATTATCTTCAGCTAAGCTTCATAATTTCTTGAGAAGTGGACCATTATTATGATTTATAGACTGAATGGTAAAAGCACGGGAACATAACAAGTAGACATACAATGCAATAGGATGTCTGTCGCTCAAAAGTTTATACTCTCAAATTTTAATTGTTTTTCTTCGCTGACCTCCCTTGTGCCAGGAAAAGGTAGGTATCCTCAATTCTTTTTGCCTTTTCCATGCCCCTTATAGCTGCACTCCTACCTACTTGAATTTCTTTCCACCTTAACAGTAAAAGACAAGATCACACCCAACACATTTTTTATTCTCTTTCCATATATTTGACATATTGCACCAAGGATAATTGTCACCTGACAATTGGCTACTATCATAGAAAATGTTGCTTTGGCAGTTAATTTTAGAGCTTTGCTGATAAATGAAAATCTTTAGTCTATAAAGCTAAAATTAATAATAGGACTCTGCTAAAAATCCTGTTTCAAGTTTAAACAATCTTTCTGAGAGCCTCCTCCTTTTGAAATGCCAACCATCTTCAACTAGTATTCATCTCAGCAAGTAAATGATTTCTGGTTGCGGATACATCAGAAGTCAAATACCAAGCATACACTCGAGTCAAGATTCTTACTTGTCCACAAGGATATGCTTCACCGGGCCATACTTTGAACATTCTTCACGCACATCATCCCTGATGTCCAAATCAAATTCTGGATCCGTCTGCAAACAAAATTCCAAGAATAAGCAAAAGGAAAGGCAATGACAAACACATAAATCTTTGATTAGGAATTCCATGCACGTATGGCAAGTATGTGTACTTGTACATAGATCATCAAACAATTAACAAACCTCAGTTGCAGGATCAAACATATTCTTCAAAAGTAAACACTCGCTTGGGTTGCCAATGGGCTCTGGGGGCATTAAAACTTGTGCTGGAAGTACCGGAGCAGACATTGCTGTAGGTGCAACCATGGGCATGGTTATGGATTGTTGTGCAGGAGTTGCGCCATTAAGCGCAGGTACTCCAAGGGAACCAGCAACACTGAATAGGCAAAAGATATCAAACTTCCGCAGCAAAAAAGTGAATTTCCAGAGAAAAAGGACATAATACTACAGACAAACCTTGACGCAATCCCACTGCGATCCAGTTTTGCCATTAGCATTGCTCTTGATTGAGCATTCAAAGCCTGAATAAGTTTAAACCCATAAATAAGTGTTTAATATTAGCAATTAAAAGGAATCAATATACTAGATTCAACAAATTTCAGAGCAGTCAAATTCTCAATTTGATTTGTTACTTCAGAATTTGCTCAATGTGTGTGATGCAACAAGCAATATCTCTCAACTTAAAGCTAAACTGTTTTTTAACAGAACAGTGATGCTTTCAGAATAATTGCCTTCAAGGACTATTTTAAATTATAATTTAACATCTTGAATAGAAATCGTTGAAAATCCAAAAGAAAATTGATCATACTTCACAAGTTGAAACCTAAAACCCACTTAGACAACATTCATGCATCATATTGCTGTTGAATTTGAACAATTTAGTGATTTACACTGTTAATGCACCAAACGACACATTCGTTAATTATCAATTCCATCAAGCAATGTCTCAAATGCATTTGCTAAGTAGTCCATCCTACTAGAGACGTGATGAAAAGATAATACTAATTAAGAAAACAAGTTCCAGAATCCCAATAAGATAAAAGTAATATTCTATAATCAACACCACAGTAATATTCTATAATCCCAGGATATGCTGCTATTGCCACCTATCAGCCACTGTATTATAACATAAAGTACCCTCAGTCCTGTCTCTCCAAAAACATACATTCAAATAAATGTTGATTTATTACGGGAATACTAGGTTGGCAAAAAATTTAAAAACAGATATATTATCAATTAACTATATCCAAAATTAGGGCATTTAAAAAACTGCAGTTTCACAAAATCAACTAACCAATCCACCCCCATCATCATCATCAAAATCGGCAGTTTTCTGCCCTGAATCTTGCACTCCAACATGATCCGTAACAGATGAAACCTGCACTCAAAAACATTAGAATTAGACACTGCATCAATAAAAATTATAAAAAATGAAGTACAATATATTAACCATCTAATGAAGCTTGAATTTCATAAGCGCACCTTAATAGTTCGACCAGCAATCTCCAATTTCCCATTTAGAACTTGCGCAGCCTTTGCATGTTCTAGTTGAGCAAACTAAAAATAATAATCATGTCATCAACATCGTCAGAATTAAGGATTCATTGAACTGGTATAATTAGCTAGAGAATCAAGACATCAAAATCTTAACCAATACCGACTTGAACAAAGCCAAAACCTTTGCAGTGTCCAGTCTCAGGATCAGTAGGCAGCTGTACAAGTTCAACGGGCCCAAATGCTTCAAAAATCTGCAAATAAATAGTTACCAGATTTAGCAAATGAAGCCAGATACCACAAAACACTGCTAAACAGGAGGTGCAATAAAAGCTGGACTACAAGCTAATGACCATTGCGTAAAAGATTAAAGTCCAATAGGCCAGTGACAAAAAGCTTTAAAAAGACCAAGTCAGATAAAAGGAGAGATCATCCCATGGCCAATTTCTGATACATAAAGGAAGTGGCAAGGATATTTACCTTTGAATTACCTAAAGCTAAAATTTATTTTGCTTCACCTAAACTCGCAGACCTCAAAGAATTAGTGAATCTGTTGATATGCCAACACGTTCAACTTAAAAAAAGATGCAAGAGTTAAAAACCCATCTACCTCCAAAGACCAGAGGTGATCGATGATTATGGAGGGGAAAAAGTGCCTTGTAGACTGATAACTTCTAAAAGGAGCAATTTCCCCAACTCCTACAACTTTCATCTCCTACACTAATTGAACAATGGTATGAAGTTTGCTTTCATCCAACTGCTTACTATGGTAAAACATAATTTGCAAAGCTTACCTGTTTAAGCTGAAATTCAGTCATGTTGAAATGTAAATTTCCAACATAGAGTTTCCTATCTGTTGCACCATACGGGCCCACAACGCTTGAATTACTGGAAGCATTTGATGGAACAAGGTTCTTTTCTGCCTCTGATGGTTTAACCATAACAGGCTGTCCATGAAGTAGATGCCCAGATAGAGCAATTGCCATCGGCACAGACATGGAATCAAAGAACTCAATGTACCTGCAGTATCAAGGGAATCAATATCAAGACTGCAAGACACAGAAGTCAAGAAAAAAGTTGGAAAACCAATGGTTGTAAAAGAAATCGCTGTGGAAGATGAATCCCAACTTAAAAGGCTCAGAACTAAGAGATTAATAGTATTAAGTAATAACTAACCAAGAATATCAAAAAAAAAAAAGCCCCAAAGTGAATCAAGCTCAAAATCATGGGAATACCAACGTATCTCAAAGATGCGTCAAAAGAGACCAGCTAACTACATTTGAAGGCCTTCTAACAAATCCATGAATTTAGCTTGAACTCCTTTTGGAACATTATCCAAAAGTAAGACTTGACAGCACTACAATTTTATAATATTAAAAAAAGGTAGAAATAGAGAGCAACCAGAAAAGGAGAAAGATACATAAGGAGCACATACCCAACTCCTTTTGATCTCCTCGAATTTCGATCCATGATAAGACGTACATCCCTCACCTGGAAATTAAAAATAGCAAAACTGAGAAGAAATGCCAAATAATTTGATCCACAAAAGAAAAATAAAAGTTAAAGAGCAAAGAAATGGATCTTATAACTTGTCATTCTTCACAAATTGAATTCATATGCATACAAAACATATCTACTCAAACAAGCACAAGAATTATTATGTTATAATCAAAAATCAGTTAGTAATCAGTAGCAACAAGCAAAACGTGCAACTAATACCATGTATTCCATGCAATGAGACCATGAATCTTTTGCAATTCAGCGCACTCAGACCGTGAGATTTTTCCCTTATGTATATGCATAACAGTGTACGAATATTAGCATAAACAGAAATTGAGAATCATTTATTCTTAAAGAAATACAGCAAAGGTTGGAGTTATAATACACCACATAAATACATAAAATGATGATATCCATCCAAACAATAGACAGAAGAACACCAACCTTTCCTGCTTTTGAGAAAAACTCGTAAACATCCCTCTCAGTTGCCTTCAAGGGCATCTGCAATCAAAATATGTATACATCAGCAAACAATATTGTCTAATCCTAAGCCTCTCCTCTACAAAAAAGAAGCAACTTCGAACAGGCAAGTAATTCCTGTAACACTTGATCTATAAAAATCTGGGAAGTTAAGCCATCCACCTGGTAAGCAAATACTGTTCTCTGATCCCTTTCTGGGTCAGCCTCAGGTTCCACCGCTTCTTTCTTTTCTTTAAATCTCCTGCATAAATGACTCAGAAAATAGTAAGTATAAACCCTACAATGAGAGGAACATATTAACATATAAAGCCTTATAGGTGTATTTTCTTGTAGAAAAACTTATCTCAACCTCAACATCATGTTCTCCTCCCTACCACAGAGATAATCAACCTCCTTAAATTCCAAGCCAGCACCCTACTTTTCCATAAATCAAACTTTTTGATAACAGAAATACCAAAAACGAATACCAACTTCAAATTTAACAAGTATAAACATAAAACATTCTAGACTATGATTGTATAAAGTTCCTCAGCCAGTGGTCAGCAAGAGAGTGAGAACAAGCACATCATTTTTCAATGCTTAGCAAATTTTTATACTTCATTAGCAATCCACCTTCAATAACAAGCAGATTAGAAACTAAATGTTTTCGCTAATTGTCAACTAAAGCCCCCTTATTCATGTAGACCAAGTCACTTCTACCCAACAGCAATGGATGACTCAAATTAAAAAACAGTTTTAAGCTTAAGTACAATTAAGATTAGAAGGAATATCAAAGAAAAACAGGGGGGATAACAAGAAGTAAACCAGAAACCTAAAATCTGGCTTATGATTTCAGCAAGGAAAATGACTGGAATAACCTTCATAAGTTCACTCCAATCACTATTCTGGATGATTTAAGACCATTGATTATTTATACTTCAATTAAGATTGTGTTCATTAGGACACTCGAGTTCACTGATATTTTGAATCAAAAAAGTCATTCAAACAGAGGATTTGCTATTCTGGTCCCTGTTTCACTGCAAAGAGGGAACAAGAATTATGGGGATAAGGCATTTTCGTCTTCACAGTGAACAAAAGGCTGGAAAACTGATACAGCCTCACCACATGCGTTGCCAACCTAAAAATTGAATACATCATTGATCAACATCTCAGCTTAGATGTAAGAAATCAAGCTTAATCCAGGTATGCAAAAAACATTAGAAGGATTGAAGAGTGAGCCAAATCTTAAGGCCGGAAAAGAGAAACACAACAGACCTTATCAAAACCAATATGTGGAAAAGCCACTTTCTTCAGACAAGCCGTGAAGAAGTTTCCGCATGTTAGCCCATTAAGATGCATCTACGATTTCAACCCAAGTTAGAAAGTTATATTCTTCATGCATAAACTCAGACTTTTTTCTGCACTTAGCCATTCTACATATTCTTTCTGTGATTTCATCTGTTGGCAGAGATTTGGATACACATGCATATAACAGAACAAGCCACACTGGAAACAATTGTGTACACACACGTGTGCTATATATGTATGTCTACATATGAACTCTTAACATTTTTTTTGCTGCAATTACTCGGAGTCCATTTGATTGAGAAACTCCAAGATTGGTGATGCAAAAACACACATAATTAAAATAAGCCACCTCCATAAGTATAGGTAGGGCAAATAACCTTTAATCGAAAAGGCCCTTCATAAGTCAGTGAAGTTAAACCATCAAAAACCGAACTTCATAAATCATATGTTCCAATTTTCCATATCAGTTCACGAAAAACCACTCCAAGCAAACAAATTCACTTACCCATCATGTGATTCTAATGATATCAAAGTCCCCGTGCAAGTGCAAAGAATCTTAACCATCAACGAGGAAAAAAATTCTCAAATCATTAGCAAGCAATGCCTCATCTGAAAGCACTCTAAACGTAATTAACCAAGAATTATTTGCCAAGTAAAGCACCATCAATGTATGTAAGCATAACTGTGTAGAGAAATCTATAAAATGCAACGGCAGAAACAAGTTAAAACTGAGCATCACCTGCTTTCCCTCATCTCGAGCTCGCGCTCTCGTTCCCTGATCAACTCTCTCTCCCTTTCACGATCGAGCCTGGACCTGCTTCGGCTCCTCCTTGACCTCTCCATTTCCTTCGACCTCTCCATTTCCCTATCTCTTTCCTTCTCCTTTTCCCTATCCCTCCTCTCCCTGTCCTTCTCCTTCTCCTTGTCCCTGTCCCTATCCCTCTCCCTCTCCTTCTCCTTGTCTCTGTCTCTCCTCTCCCTATCTCTTTCCCTATCCCTATCTCTCTCTTTCTCCCTCTTCTCCTTGTCTCTATCCCTGTCCCTCGAACTCCTCTCACTCTCCCTATCTCGACTCCGGTGGAGCGAGCTCCTCTCCTTCTCCCTATCCCTATCTCGTTCCCTCTCGCGGTCTCTATCTCGGCCGTTTTCGTCATCTCCCCGGGACCTTTTGCTGGAGGAATTTTTCCGATCTCTTTCGTCCTCGTCAATATCACCTTCGTCCTCGTCGCCACGCTCTTTTCTCCGATATCCTTTCTCCTTGTCTCTCTCTTTCTCGGCGGAGTCCTTAGTCTCCTTCGTTTTGGACGGAGGACCGTTGGTTTCTTCCACGGTTTTCTCCAAATAAATAATCGTACTCGTCGAAGTCCATTGCTAGTGTTCCCCGACGTGGGAATGCTGGTGGCGGTGCCGCCGGTTGGTTTAGCAGAACCCTACTATGGGAGTGTGTGTGAGAGGTAAACTATTGGTCGTTGTTAGGGTTTTTGAGAGGTGGAAATCGGTGGGGATTGTGGTGTATATCATGCGTTTGTTTGGTAGTCAGGATGGGCTGGGACTTGGATGGAATTCTGAGACGGAATGTGGTTTTATTGGCAATTCGACTTCGAGTTGTGTCGGGCCAATTGAGAAAGTCGGGAAGGAGGTGGCTGGGTGGGTTCCTGGTTCAACCGATGAGTCAACTAATTACTTGTCACGAGAGACGGGTCGAAACTTGAGTGATACGGGAGAAGGTACGGGAGGAGGAAGTGAAAATGAGATATTCGAGTTCGGAACCTTTCCGACTCATATTTAAAACAATGACACCAGATAAAACTAATTACTTGCAAATATTTTCGTCTTCAAAGTCATATGAAAATTGTCTTCAATCATAGTAAATGTATGAAGCATTTTATTTTCTTACAAATAAGAAACACAACTATTTTGTCCTTGAAGATTTTTCTAGTCATATTTTTGTTGAAAAATCATACACAGATCATATGCTTGAATTAGTGTGGACTGCCCATATGGTTTTTGTCCAAAACTTATAAACCCTACCCTCTCTAATTTTCCCCAAATTCTTCTTTACTTACTTTATCATTATTTCTCTTTTTTTTTTTGAGAAAAATGAAGCTATATAATAAAAAAAAAACTAAATAAAAATGATCACAATGTGCCAAATGTGGAGTGAAGACAACAAAATCATGCTCGCTCCCGCTTCTACTAGTCCTACTGCTGTCACTAATTATTAAAATTGTGTATATCCTGTAGCTATTATCCATTTTTTTGTTTTTCCCTAGCACCCAAGTTATGCTTTGATCGTCAATCAAGTATGAGTAACTCAATTTCAGTTAATTTAGATAGTTTCCCTCCATTTTTCTAGATTAGTTAACATACTCGTGAACCACGGAACCTTGGTCCGGTGGCCACCAGGGGAACTTCAGTTCCTCCTTGGAGTATCAGTCAAGGTTTGAATCCTGCCAACATAGATTGCTTGTTTGGGAGCCAAATTTTTTGTCAAAGTTTTTTAAAAACTTTAACTACAGTAACCTCAAAAAAATTTTCAAAGTTTTTAAACTATACATTTCAAAATATTCAAAAATAAACACACTTAAAAAATTTTTTTAAAAAACTTCTACAGTAAGTTATAAGTTATAGTAAAGTTTTAGACAAACCCCCAAAAAACTCACCTTCCAAACGGCTCAAAATCCGCCAAGGAGTAGCAACAACAGTAATAGGCATACCATAGAAATAAATAACAGCAGGAGGGATCTCCCTTCCCCCAAAATCCCCTTCCCCAAGACTCCTTATAATATAGCATCCTCTTCTCTGTGACCCCTCCCCAGGGTTGAAAATCTTTGCGGATATTTTGAAATGAGAAGGGACTCCTTTGACTTTAGCGTAAACCAAAAGGGTTTCCCTATTACCCTAAAGAAAAGTTACGGCGTCTATGTTGCAAAGTTATATAAATATAAATTGAAATAAGTAAATCATATTTTTATAATACCAAGAGAGGCTATGAAACTGATTCTTCACATAAATAACGACGATGAGTCGTACCCACATAATCCGCAGACCATAAAATGCTTTGTTTAACTCCATGACCTTTTTGTTTGTAAAGCATAACAGAGTGAAATTGACTCTGCCATTAATGTTTATATATTTGTAAAACATCTTTTAAATATAATAATCAACATCCAAATGCACTGTATTTACCAAATCCCAAATTTACCTATGCTAAAATATCTAACATTTTATCCGTATTTCAATGACCCACTGATTTAGCCACCTACTTAACTGGTAGAATTAGCGACCCATTTACCTAGTCTCTTTAATGGTTTCCTTGTCGAGCTAGATTTAATAATGCTGCTCATAACCAAGGGCAAAATAATCTCTTGGATCAATAAGATATGATGTTATATTTTGATTATTGATATACAAGAAAAAAAAATAGTACAGAAATTAAAATAATCTCCTTCTGTTTGGTTAAATTCTCGAAACCAAATAGGCAGTTCTTGAAACTATTCCTCTGAGTGGTGTGTTTTACTTTTTTGGTATAATGGATAATTTTTACATTTTTAGGGAGGCAATGCCAATGTGAGAGTAAAAGGAAAACTCTACCAAATTCAGGCCAGCAAATGGGATCACCAAGTGGTAGTCTGATAGACAAACAGAAGAGGCAAGAGCACCCCATTGAATCAGAGGACAGTTACAGTATAAACCATTGCCGTGGAGGAAATGCTTTGAGTTTCTTCATACTACCAGAAATGAAGGTCTAAGTATCAGTTCCTGAAAGCAAACCAAAAAAATAAAATGCCCACATAAGAGCAGACGAGATTTTTTTTGTTGGCTGATGTTAAGCTAATCATGTACATTATGCCAACAAGCTCAGAAGGAGCTATTCTTCCTATATGGTAAAGCACCTTCGTTGAAGAGGGCCGTGAAATCCACCAGTAAGTTGTTGAGGCAAACAAATAGGCATATATCACCAACAATTACCCTACCAGATATCTTAAGAACGAGAACTTCAAATATCATGCCTTACTGAATAGGCACCACAAAAGGATGAAGTATAAGCATGAGATAGAAGAAAACCACCACTGCAAGAGGGAAAAGAACAATTTGATGTATGAATTAGTAACACCGGTTTATACATCATTTATACCCTTGTACAACATCTTTTCGAAGTGAGAAAAAGGTGGGTGAAAAGCTCTCCTCCATCACAAAGTAAAGCAAAGAAAATGCCCACAAAAAGCAAGTTAAAAGACAAATCAGATAAATGGTGGCTAATCTCATCATCAAGCAGTCCTCTTAGGAGGAGCCATATTGCGGATAAGAGATGTCATCGTACTGATTGTATATAATTGTACCACGAATCCTGCAAATTGATCAAAAGACATATAAATGACGTATGAAATCTATGAAAAGACACCATTAACTCAAATCATAATCACAGTATTTACCTAGCAGGCCAGTTGCAACCTTTGAAAGTTCAAGCATTGACGTACCCCAGCTACTAAAATCCTTGATAACCTATTCCAGAACATACAGATATTTCACACAATATATCCATCAATGTCTCTGGCTCTAATATGGTACATTTCTTACATAGCAACCTAGATAAAGAACCTTTCAAAATAGAGCAAGTGTGAATTAACAATAGGTCCCACTCTCTCCTAAACAGCAAGTCAAAAGTTAAAACTTATGAGAAATATCTACCAGTTAATTTCATCCTTGATAAGGCCTAGTCAATGATAAGGTAATTACAGACTCTTAAAAATTTTCTTCCACATTATCTCTAATACTTCTATCTCATTCCACATTTCTTTCTTCAAGTTGACTCAAAGAGTGATTAAATATTTATCTGTTTCTGTCTGATTTATCGTCAAGTTTAAAGTCAAGAAGAATAATCATGATTTAATGGGTTTCTAAACAAATAAAGCCACGAAAATCAGTAAGTGGTCGTACTTGTACCACATAAGCACTCCTTGAGAGATTAGCAGTTGATATCAGTACAGCTATTGATGATCCTAACATGTATAACTTCAGAAAACTTGCCCGGCTTCGCTTCCTACCTTCAGAACAACAAGAAACTCAACAGTAAAGATCAGTCTCCAATCACTGAATGACTAGGACAACAAAAACATGTTAAGGTCACCTAATTCTCCTATGAAGAGAGAAATGAAACATATAACAGATGAAGAAACTGCAATTTTGTCAAGCTCCTCCGTCTTAGTTGTGGATAAAAATACATTCACTGCTGCTAACAATTGAATAATAGCCTGTCGATAGATGACATAAACTGTGTCAAAAGTGAAACTGTGAATTCGAAATCAAACATTAGCCTCCGTAAAACATGCCCAATTAATACGGAAACTAAACAACAGTATCAGTTGAAGAATTACAGCGAAAAATTGTCCAATGTAAGTCCAAAAAATACTATGAATGCAACTAAAATAAGAAACCTCCATTGGCTAATTCTTCAATTTCAGCAAGACATAAAAGAAAAAACATATACCAAATGCTTAAAAGAAAAATTCCAAAATTAAATTTCTTACCTGTTAATTTAACACTAACACCTAAGGCTACTCAAAAGTTAAAAAGAAAAGGCTCATGACGAATTGACCACAACACAGAATCTGGCAGATCTTTAAATCGTTTTTTTCTTAGATAACCAAAACTCTCACTAATACACAAGCGCTATAACAGACTTGCCCATTTTTAAACTAAAAGATACTATACATGTACTTTTTCTGTTTTCTGTTCTTATAGTCTTCTGTACCTGGGTGAAGATGAGAACAGAAAGGCGAGACTTGTATTCAGCGACCTTTTTATAGCCTAATAAGTACATAACAGATTGAAAGAAAGATTTAGATATCTTCCAAAACAAACACGAATTGGAGAAATTGGGTTAAATGAAAATCCAAACTCACAAGAAGAATGAAAAAAGACACGTACGCGAGTCCACTACCATGCGATAGGAAAAATCAGAACCATCAGTTCCAGAAGGCCTTCCGCTCCCAGGTCCTCTCTGATGCATATTCTCTCACTCCCTTCCTAAAACTGCTTTGACTCTGCATGCAGAATCCAGAAGTGAAATGTTCATGCCACATCGGTAGACAAATGATGATTTTGCATCGAAACAACATATAAAGTTTCATAACATTAAGTTTTAAAATGTTATAGTGACATAAGTAGAAAAATGATGATGGTTCGTTCAAACCATCACTATAACATTATAATGTTAAGTAGCATTCTGTCACTACATAAGTAGAAAAATGATGATGGTTCGTTCAAACCATAGATTAAGTTTTAAAAGATTATAGTGGACAACCTGCAACTATTCTTTTCACGAAAAGAACTCTCTCTTGTCAAGAGAATTATTGCTATTCTACCATTGGTTTGTTATTTTCTTGAAATTTCTTCCTTTAAATTCAGTAAAAAAAAGAGTTATGAAAAATACATAAAAGAAATCAAGTCGTGAACTTAAAAGTTCAAATAAGCTAAAATGCAAAACCTAAACAAAACCAGATCAAAATAAAATGAAGAAAAGTACACAGTAGAAAGATATTGGGTATTGACAAAACCATTGCAGCTATTCCATTCCAAAGGAATAAAAAGCTCAATTACTTCTACTTGGAAAACCACAGATTTTAAGCACTCCCACAAAATAATCACAGACAGCACTTTGATTTCCTAGTATTCATGTATTTATTTCAAGAAAAAAAGAGCATATAAATTCGCAATTCTATAACAGTTTAGAAGCGGATGAAAAATCCAGAATATTCAATCCAAATAAAGGAAACAAGGTAACGAATTGAACGAAATGGAAGAACGAAAAGCTGAGATTAGCTACCACTTTTGAGATCTCCGGCCCCTATCCTGGATTTTCCGGCGAATCCACGAGATGACCTGCGACGGAGACGGGGAGGGGAGGTTGTCTTTGCTCACGGGGCCGGTGTGGAAAATAAAAGAAGTTTAAAATTTTTTTTAAAAAAAAAAAAAGCAGGGAGAGAGTTATAAAATTTTTTTGCTACAATAGTCCTTACATTTTTGTGAAATTGGTTTGGTGTCTCTTATATTTCCTTAAAATGAAGCAATATGTGTCCAATTTAAAACATGGTTTATATAAACCTTGTTTTGGAAAGCCATTTTTCCCAAAAAAATTCTACGTTTTTCGTGAACACATTTTACAATCACTTTTTTACCTAATATATATCAAATGATTATAGTATATTTTTCTACAAAACTCTAGAAAATAGCAATCCAAACTGGTTTAAAATTTAGGTTGATGATTCCATTTCTCTCTACATTGAAGTCCTTTGATGAATACATGAACTTTATCTTTCTACTAACTTTGATCCACCTATCAACCCAGACAACTGCAGTGTGTACTAACTTTGATCCACACTGCGTGTAGCAGCCACTTGAACTGGCCTGTCACGTTAGTGGCAAATGGTGAGAGGCAGGGTTTGAATCTCTGACCTCCCCACCTCACCAAGCCTCAAGGCTTTGGTGGTGACCACTGAGCTTAACTCAGTGGTTTGATCCATCTTCTTATTCACAAGGAATGTATGAGTGGATTAGCATTAACATATGAAATTTACCAATTTAGAATATTTGCAACGTATATTAAACTAGACTGAATGAAGATACCTCATAATTTACATAAAGTAATCACGCTGAGCATACTTGATCTGATAGCTAAGATTAAGGTCGCAGGAATCATAAGTTTTGGTCCAATTACTCCTTTCCTTTCTTATTTCTTAAATCCCATTTTCCTTTATTTTTTAAAAGGCAATTATATTATACTAATGAGTTATAAATTATAATGGACTAATGCCATATAATCTAGCATTAATTCTTTGATATTTTGGTATGCAGCAAAAGGGATACAAGTAGATTAACATCATCCTTGTGTAAAGGTCACACTCAAGAATCAAGAAATGGTCCAAAATTCTTGGACTGAACCCCATTCGGACAGCTTCATTGTCCTAGGGCTGAATGAGCTAAATCCCAATAAGCCAAGTGTACAACATACTTGGAAGAATCTGGTAACCAAATACAATCCAAAGAGAATCCGAGCTAACGTTCATAGAATTTTTTTCCCTATTGGGGTGAGGAATGTTCAAAGACTCAAGGCGCTATTAGATATCAAAGTGGATCTAGGTTCAAACACAAAATCAATGATGTATAAGGCAAGAGTAAGATGCCTACATTGCCACCACCTTGTCACCAAATGTCCCTTCAAGAGAAGATAAGTTCTCAATAGCAAATTTAGAAGAAAAATTTTCTAAAAAAAATGTCACACAACACTGGAAACTTTTGGTTAGAAAGGATATATCTGAATATGGAAACGGTTTCGAATCCTCTGTCTTCAAAGTAGTCTCCGTCCCCTCTGTTCCTTATTTATACAGCTGCTACGTGTCTCTAACATTTTGTTAACCCAAACTCAAATAAACCATGGGTTTGTTTGCATGAAAAGCAAGCTTTTATTTAGATATTATGCTGATATAAAATTTTTTGAGTCTTGATGATATAATTATTCATTTATATTTTTTATTTTTAAGCATGTGCATGAAGGTCCTACTGGTAGTGGAGATGGTTTAAACTTTAAACATATGGGAACCAAATAGCCAACGTATGTTGTGCTCAACGCAATTGTCACAGGTAATATTTTCTTGTTTATAATTAAATTTTAGTTATTCCAATAATTCACTTGTTTGCAAGAAATAGTTATTTAATCTAAAATTTATTTGAGTTTGGGTTAACAAAAGGTTAGAGGCACGTGGCAGCTGTATAAATAAGGGACAGAGACTACTTTGGGGACAGAGGATTCGAAGCCACCATGGCAAAAGGATTACTATATCACGGGCACATACGGTAAATGCATGTAAACTTCTGAATGCAGTTAGATGCTTGTCATTGATATCAATCAAGATACTTTGCGTCATATCATCCATACAACAAAGCAAAACAACATTTTAACCAAATCACCTGCTTGTAATATTGGAAAATGGGGGACAAATAGGAGACATATATTTGATAGTCTCACATAGGTGCAAACCAGATTAGTTAACAAACCATAGAATGAAAATTAGTAGTAACTTTGCTCAAGACCTCAAGTTCTTGTTAGACTCTTATATGTTGTTGTCATCTAAACATCAGGAATTTTGTGCAAGAGCCTCCTTCACTCAAACCAAACAAAAAGGAGATGCATTGGATCTTTTAAAAAGCGTGGCTTAATTACTTTGCCCCAAAACCATAAAACATCTAATCATACTTGGCCCCATTCATGTGCCACCTGATCCCAAAAATGGTCTCGTGGTAGAGGTTTATTTTACATGCGTCAAGTGGGTGTGACAAGAATACGGGTGCAATCGAGTCGAGTCGAGTTGATCGTGAAGAGTGTTCAGTTACAGCTCAACTTAATATAGCAGTGTTAGAGATTGAACTCAACTCAAATGAGCATTGATTTCTATGATCGAGTTCGATTCGCTAAACTTTATGAGGTGATCGAATAAGGTCAAGCCTGCAGATGTAATTTGTATTATACACTAATGCACACACACATATGCACTGCTCGATAAAACTCGCTGAGTTTTTGAGTTTAACATATCAATACTCGATATGTTATTTGTTTGAATAATCGGGTAGTTCGAGATTGACTCAAATTCAATCAATGCTAAGTCGAGTCGATCGTTTGAAAACTCATGAGCTGCTTGATTTGTTTGCATCCAGAGAATGGTTAAGGTACTATAATTTTATAAATTGTCAAATTAAGTAAAAAAATATTTAAATACATTACGTGCAAGAAATATATAAGTATATACAATTGAATGATAAATTAGGGGTCATTATCACTAGATAATAATTTTTACAAAATATTTATTGCACTCTTATTATCTGTTTTATCATATAATCTAAATGTTTAATAAATAAAAATTATATGATAAAAATAATAGTGCAATTAACATTTTTTCTTAATCTTTTTGAAATAATAAATCAGATGTATTAAAATTTTAAACCTTTATGGTACACTGTAACAAGTCAACCCAAAGCTTCAAATTCAAGGCAAAAGGAGGAAAGAATAAACCACGATCCCATCATTTCTTTAAACGCTTTACAGCTTTTTTACTTCAATTCCATTCCAAGTCTAAATACCATAGTGATAAAATTCCAATATTTCTCGAGTCTAGTCAGGTCTGGTCTTAGTTCATTCTTTGGGCAGAAAACTTTTGGGTTAGATTGTTCTGAATCCGCAAAAAGAGAGAAGAAAACGAAGATGGCGGACGAGAAAGATGCCACGTCAGTGCCACTCAGTCAAAGCGTTGATGAAGAAGATCCCGAAAACCCAGTTAAATCTTCCCCCAATTCGTCCAATTCTTCCACCCGTAAGGTAGTAGTTTGTTTTAATTTTGCCTATTTGTTCCACCGTTTTTATTTATTTTTGCCTTAATACCCTTGTCATTTCATTAAATTTGGACCTCCTAATATTGGATGTCTTGTTAAGCACATTTTCAATGAACATTTCTGAACCCATTTATATGGGGAAATCATGGTTTTATCTGAATGTGATGCTTCTTAATTGAATTTCAATAACAAGAAAATAGAACCCTTAATATTCAAATAAAATTTTAAGTTAATTGGGCATTTTATGGGTAGATTGAGAACTCTAGCTGATGGAGTTTGATTGGTTGTTTCATTTTATGCGTGTAATTGAGTTTTTCATTACAGTCTGAAGGATGTCGAAGGTTTTACATGACCAATCATGGAATGTGTTTCTAAGGGATATTCAACTGGAGCAAGGATGCTTCGAATCCAGATCCAGTTCATGATCTGATACTTGAAACAGAATCAGTGAAACAACAATAGACAGTTCTTATGCTAAAAAAAAATGGTATACTGTTGACAGCTCTGTGGGAAATAATGAAACAAGGTAAGATTGTAATGCACAACCCATTTTTCTGGCAGAAGTTAGGATCCGATTAGCCTGAGATGGTTAACAAAGACATTGATATATTACAAAGAATCTAAAAGGATATGTGGCTATATGTTGTATAGATAGGTAATATCGTGTCTTTTGGATAAATAATATAACACTACTTTCTAGAGTATTCACCTAGTATATTGATTAGATAAGGTTCTCATCACATAAGAGGACAGTGGCGGTAAGAGTGTTCAGAATACCCACTTGGACTGTGTTTTCGCTCTAATGTTAAGTTGACCTATAATTAGCCATTTGTTGAAGTAAACAGGAAGTTGGCTTTGGTTGATCATGCATGCCTTGCCATGGAACTTCAGAGTGCATATTTTTTCAAGCAACTCTTCTAGGTGTTGTGGTCAGATGATGCAACCATCGTCCTGGCAGATGAAGTTCTGTAAAATGAGCATCTTTTCATTGTGATGAAGTTCTATTTTGGCATTATTCTTTGAGGGTTGCTGCAAATGGGATGGTCTGAGGTTGGATAATTGCGTTTTCTTTGATGAGTGTGAGCTTGGGAAATGATCTTGTCTTCATTTTCTGTACTATAAGCATTTTCAAGCTGCCAGCATCTGAATACCATTTTTGGCTCCTTGAATGTTTCAAACATAAGAGAGAATATGTACACTTGCAGAAATCAGAATGGCTCTTTGTCCATCCTTTTTCATACCCTCTGATGATGATGATGTTATGATGATAAATACAATTCTGTGAAGTAAATGAGAGCAACACATTGCTTTGTTTGTGACCGAATGCCACTCTTTTTTTTTTTTTTTTAAATATTGGTGAATCTAAGTTAGTCATTTGTTGCATCTTTTGTTCATTATAAATACCTTGCAATAGTGCTACAGTTACTCCGATTGAACTAGTTTTTTGGCTAAAGATTCCTTTACTAAAATTTGATAATTTCATTCTATATCTATGTGTCTTTAACTGAATCACTTTCTGAAATTTAGGGCACCTCTCAATCACATGGCATACTTATCACTGCCAAAAGTATTAGAATATGTGTTTGAAGTTATACAATAAATAGCAATTTCAACCATTGCATCTTTTGTCAAGCATCCTTTCGGCATGAAAGAGTCTGAGCTGATGCATCTGTATGTTTACAAAATTCTTTTGGATGTCTTATCTCATGATTTTCTTCATTTTTTCAGGCTTGCTGTTTCTTCCTTCAAAGTTGGGTTTCGAAGAAGTTCATGACTGGATGGTAACTAGTTTGCTGTTTCATTTTATTATTTCTCAGTTTTCTAACAGTCTTGAGCCTAATCATCCCAGAATTTGAATTGCAGTGTGGTACTCTTCCCTGTTGCAGTTACGTTTTTTGTCACATGGTGGTTTGTTCAGTTTGTTGATGGTTTCTTCAGTCCACTATATGAGCAACTGGGCATTGACATTTTTGGTATGCTGTACCATTCTTTTGTTTCTTATTTAGGCCTTATAGTCTTATATAACTGTTTTTAATAGCGTAAGTAAATGTGCCGAATGGGGATAGATCTATTATTCTTATGGTTCTAAGAAATGAAGAGCAACATGATGCTCGGTTGAAGACTGGAACTCGTGGGAAAGAACTGAGAGTGTACAACAAGGGTGGAATTTTCAAAATTGTTTTTGTGTACCCTCTGACAATAATTGGAGAAGATTAATTTTTCCAGTGTAACTAAGTCGAAATGCTTTGCAAACTCTGTTAATATTGCACTTAAGTGACAGTGAGGAGCTACAACTGAAATTATGGGCTTTTGTGAAAATTGTTGAACTGCAAAATGTTTGATGAATTCCCATCATAAGAGTTTAAGCTGCAGTCAGATGTTGAGCTTGAAGCTGACAAATCCATTGAAGTTTTTGCTCTTGATATAAGGAAATCAAAAGTTAGTCAAGGTTAACTGATTTATTTCCGTGTATTGAACTTCAAGAATGCCAAAAACTGTAAAAACTTGTTCCCAGCTTCTTGACTTAAATGAAAAATTCAATAGTACCTAGTATTGGTCATCCAACCAGTTAAGCTCAACTGGTTTAGTGTCTTATTTGCTATATGAAGTTGGAGTCGATTGACTTAATTACTAGTCATATCCTCTTCAGCTCACCTGCCTGACATTATAGGTATTTGGGCCCTTCATTTTAATGACGGGAGCAATATTTTGATATTTGGTTTTCAAGAAGTCCTATTATCAACCTAGGATTCTACAAATATTTAACTCTGTTGGATTGCCTCTCTAAATTTATTGTACGAGTCAATTGTCATCCTATTAGAGAAATTTCTTTGGGATCTCAAAGCCTAATGCTTCAGATAAATATGTCTTTTGTGGGGTAATAAACATAGTTTCAGGCACACGCAGGACTTATTTATGTTCCCTATCATAAGATATTTGCATTTTTATTACTAATTTGACAGCAATGTGGACATTTTCCCTAGCAAAGTCCATAAATTGTTTGACCAATTATTGTTAGGTATCTAACTATTTTTGCAGAACCTAGTCTTTATTTTTTTTCTCTTTCTATTAGTATGTTTGTATGTGTCTGTTTCTTTGTCCTTTATGCAGTTCTTCATGATGCAGGACTTGGATTTGTCACATCCTTAGTTTTTGTCTTCCTTGTTGGCGTTTTTGTATCATCATGGCTGGGTGCCACAGTTTTCTGGATTGGAGAATGGATTATCAAGCGAATGCCTTTTGTGAAACATATTTACTCGGCCTCCAAGCAAATCAGTGCTGCTATTTCTCCTGGCAAGGATAATTTTTTCTTACCTAAATATGTTTGCATTATAGTGGGTGGCATGTTTCATTATTTTTGGGATATACACGTGTTGGATGTCTATGTCGATGTATTTATTAAAGAATCAAAGTTTTATCAGAAGTCCATGCTTTTCTTTGTAACTTTCAAATCTTATGCACGATCTTGATTAGCCTCGGCTTTTATTTTAGAGACAAAGATATTGACACATTGAGTTGATTATGATAGTTTTGTTGAATCTTTGCTTCATGTAGGTTATGTAGTTGATTAAAATAAGTTTAAACAACTTTGACCAAATTCTCCAGAATATAGGAACAACTTTAATCTCTGCATGGACATAAAAGTTTCATATGCTAATATTCACCTGCAAATATTTTCTCAGTCTCCATGTACTATTCATTCTTTGATGGTCGACTATATGGTCCGGATCTTATTACACTCTTTCTTAGCCGAAATAGAAGTGGTGGTCTTAATTGGTAATGATACTCCGGAGTCTGGGTATGCCACGCAAATCTACTTAGAGCTTAATAAAGCTACTGCACAAATACAATGCTGTCACCAAACCCAAACTATCATAAACATGAGATTTAACAGACAACTGTTTTCTTGAGGTCAGAAGACGGCGTCATGCTCATGTGTTACCACTTCATATACTTTGTTTTTCAGAATTGTCATCTCCAAGAGTCCATTAAGCTGACCTTCTGTCTGGATATTCTGTTTCAGACCAAAACACAACTGCATTTAAAGAAGTTGCTATTATCCGTCACCCACGTGTTGGTGAATATGCCTTTGGATTTATCACTTCCACAGTCCTCCTTCAGGTACTTGGTTTGTTAATTACTGGGTTTTTGTTTTTTCTACACTTAGTAAGTTTGCTTTTATTTCCAAGCCACTTGGTTCTTAGTGGATTGTTGAATTAAGTCCAGACTTGTTCAAAATTGACCAAATTCAAGAAGTAAAGATGGACGTTTTTACACACATATCTTGCTTCATGCATTTTAACTTCTAATCACTAGTAAAAGTTTTGAGTTTTTTTGCATTTTTAATAACAGTTCTCACATTAATATACTATTTTAAACATGATTAACTTTGAAAAGATCAACGCTTGAGTTTTTGTGTACGTAAATCTTTGCCAATCTTTGGACTTCGACTGAAGTACCTGCTTTTGCTTGATAATTTTTCAGTATGAACTTCTTCTATACTTCCCTGCTAGTTCTATTAATAGCTGTCTTCAAATGGTTTTATAAGTTCTTTTTGATACAGAGAGATGATGGAGATGAAGAATTGTGTAGCGTATTTGTTCCAACAAACCACTTGTATCTTGGTGACATATTGTTAGTCAACTCTAAGGATGTCATAAGGCCAAATTTGTCAATTCGTGAAGGCATAGGTATGTTGTTTACATGTTAACAATACATTGTGCTTGGATATAGTGTATTTGTCACGCTGTTTGTGAATGTTCAGTGATTTATTAGATAAGGTATTTCTTGAATTGCTTTTGTTCTGACTCGCTCTTGGGTTTGTGAGATCATCACAGTGCTGAAAATATGACCTGATTATCCAAACTGTAGGGTGCATGCGCAATTCTCATATTTTGGCTGGATAATCTTGGTATTTAATTTTCTAAAGAGAGATTAAAAAATACAGCTTTTTAACTGGTGAAAAGCCACTTTCAAATCTTTTTGATGGCTGGTGCACCTCATTGCCCGAACCCCATCTATCTGTATCCTACCCTTCATACATGGACTGTTCTGCTCTAGATCTGATGAGCTTTGTTATGATTGCCTTGTGCTGCGTGAGTTGTATATATGGTTTGCCTTCTGGTCTCTCAACTTGAGAACCATCTATATACTGTGCAACTTTATCAGTACAGAAGCTTGTGTATAATCTACTTCTATACTCTGCTCAGTTGTCCTTTCCATGAATCCCAAACAACGTACCATTTTTGGCTAAATTAGTGCGCTGGAAATTGCTCATTAAGAAATGACTACGGCCTTGATTTTACACCTGCATGCATTTTACTTCTTTCTTTGCAACTGTTTTGCTTCATTTCTCACATTTGGATACCAAATGCAGAAATCATCGTTTCTGGCGGCATGACAATGCCACAGAGGATATCTCCTGCAGACCGAGTTGCTCGACAAAATGAAAGAATCCCTCTAAACAGAATTGTTTGATTGTCAGAGTAGTGATTTTTTTGATTTATAACAACCATTCCATTGTATTATACCCGAAGTCCTGGTTGGTGACAGGAAGTTAGAGTTAAACTCGCCAGTTTAATCTGATTGACTGTTGAAAACTTGCATGAAACCAGATACCTATATATTTCACACACTGGTTGTATACTGTTGCTTGTCAATTGGTAATTGAGAAAATTTACGCCCCTTTGCACGTTATCTAGGTTCTAAAGAGGCTACCTCAAATCACAGGGTGCAAACGAGTCGAGTCGAGTCGAGTTTTGGCCTAATCGAGCCGAACTTCCAATTAATTTTATGAAGCTCGAACTCGTGATCGAGCTTGACACTTGAGTCGAGTTTTGGCCTAATCGAACCGAACCTCTAGTTAATTTTATGAAACTCGAACTCGAGCTCGAGCTCAAAGTGTCAAGCTCGAGCTCGAGCTTAAAAAATAAAATAATAATAATTATTTTATTTTAAAAAAATAAAAATAAATATTTTATTTTTAAAAATGAATAAAATAATAATTTTTTTAATAAATAATAAAATATTAGAGATACATATGTAATTTTATCATTAAAATAATATATATATATATATATAATCGAACTCGCGAGTCTAACGAGTTTAATGTTTTTGATCTGGAACTCGATATTGACCCAATTCGAGTCGAGCTCGTATTTGAGCTCGTTAATGTTTTTGATCTCGAACTCGATATTGACCCAATTCGAGTCGAGCTCGTATTTGAGCCGTGAGCAGCCCTAAATCACACCAACGTGTTTTGTTCTATCTCTTTTGATATTGGTCTTTTACTGTTCTTGAGGTTAAAAAAAGGAGATTTGGCATAGAAAGGCTAACACAACTAGAGAAATCTATGCCGGCCTATATATTGTTGCACTTAATTGTCACTCTCGTTGAACACTTCATCTAATAAATCTACAAAGATTAATTAATGTATGATTTATTATTGTAAATTTCAATAAGTGTAATCATTTCCGCATATCAAGAAATCGCCTTCATGTTTTTCCATTTGTTCAGAAAATTTTCGCGAAAAGAGCCAGGTTTGCTTGGATGGTACGTTGTATTGTTATTTTTTCTCAAAAAATTTTACGTTTTTTAAAAATACATTTCTCGATCATCTTTTACTTTACATACATTAAATCGCTATCGTATATTTTTCTACAAAAACTCAAGAAAATAGCAAGCCAATCGGGAATTTTTTATAATTGCATCATAAATATCTTTTCATTTCGACAAATATTTTTTTTTAATAATCTCTTATCCAAAAATTGTGACTTATAAGATGACCTCCCCAACTTTGTAAATAGTCCCAAGAAAGAAACAAAAAATATAAAGAAACCAATTGATTACTACCGTTCCAACTCCCAAGCTTCCACAAGAAGGATGAATCTTGAAATTCAAACACCCCAAGTTTTATCAGGCCCAACGTTTCCAAAACTTTCAATGGAAGCTTTACTTCCATCCCCCATTCATTCACAATTGTGGTACATGAACATAAATATATCCCCATTGTGCCTTTCAATGGAAGCTATTATTGTGTATTAGCCTAATCACTTCCATTCTTTCCTTTTCAGCATTAGTTGTAAAAGGCGAAAAAAGCATGCCCAAGTGGACCCCAGCTCCAGCTCCACCCCATCCAGTCCAACCAGCAGGCGCCTTTTCCTGAGTGCCCGCCACCAAACCTTGCTGCTTCTTGGCGGGAAAATTTCAAATCCCATCGTCTAAATTCTTCTTTTTTAGAGGGAAAAACCAGAAGCCCAGTAGACCCTTTCAATTTTTAAGTAAAGATTTCAAATTTAAAAAGCCGGTTTCTTGTTTTTGCCACTATATATATGTATGCCATCTTCTATCGTCATTTTGCTCTGTAGCCTCTAAGCCGTTTGACGAAATTCCCCAGAGAAAAGGCAGTTATCCGTTTTGCTAATTTTGAGAAGAGATGTATGTGGTGAAGAGAGACGGGAGGCAAGAAGCTGTGCATTTTGACAAGATTACTGCCCGGTTGAAGAAGTTGAGTTATGGGCTCAGCAGCGACCACTGCGACCCGGTTTTGGTTTCCCAGAAGGTCTGCGCCGGCGTCTACAAGGGGGTTACTACCAGTCAGCTTGATGAGTTGGCTGCTGAGACCGCCGCGGCCATGACTGCTAACCACCCTGATTATGCTTCAGTGAGTAGTTTTCTGTAAAATCTCCTTCCGGGGTTTCCATTTTTTCTTTTGTTTCTCTAATTGTGATCAGATCTTTTAACGATCGGATTCTATATGATGGTTAATTACTTGATTAAGGATTTTGTTTTTCTCAACTTGGATTATCGATTTTTGCTGTTTTGGCTCAAGGCTCTGTTAACTTTGTTGCAGATTGTGTTTTATGTATGTGTTGATGTACTGATGTGACTTGTGAGCATGTTCTAGATCTATATCTTTTCTAATTATATGATTTATTGTAATGATTTTGAGTTATCTGGTTCTCTCCGGTTGAATGAATTGCGCAATGAATGAATAGTAGCCAAACCCACTAGAGGATGTTGAGTTTTTTGTGGTGTTTATGTTGTGTGGTTGTTGCTTATATTGATTATTGTTGGCTACGGGGTCAAGTTGTTGACGGATGGGTAGATTAAGTGAACTAGTAATTTTTACACATTTGTCATCAGTATGAGAGTTTGTGGTTGGAATGGAAGCTAATATTGGCTTTACTTACTGTTGATTATTGTTTTCAACAGTTGGCTGCAAGAATTGCTGTTTCAAATCTGCACAAAAACACCAAGAAATCATTTTCTGAGACGTGAGTCCTTGAGGGATTTTGCCAATTCTATATATCAGGTTTGAATTTTGAGTTTGAAATATAGCACATAATTTTTAAATCTTCCTGTGGTGGCTGCAGGGTCAAGGACATGTATGGCCATGTCAGTGAAAGATCAGGCCTTAAAGCTCCTTTGATTGCTGATGATGTTTATGAGATAATCATGAAGGTAAGAAATCCTTTTTGGCATTCTGTTGATGCTCTGCCTCTGAAACACACAGATGTACACATTTGTGCATGTTGCACCAAACATAAGCCAATCGAGAAGATTCAGTTGATTGCAGGTTTTCATATTATATTTTTAGCTTGTATTCCTGTATTCTCAAGTGGCATAATTAATGTAATGTTTGTTTCAGAATGCTGCTCGTCTGGACAGTGAGATCATTTATGACCGAGACTTTGACTATGATTACTTTGGCTTCAAAACACTTGAGCGGTCTTACCTCTTAAAAGTCCAAGGAAAGGTTGTTGAAAGGCCACAGCATATGTTGATGAGGGTAGCTGTTGGAATCCACAAGGATGATATTGATTCTGCTTTAAGAACTTATCACCTGATGTCTCAGCGATGGTTTACTCATGCTTCTCCTACCCTTTTTAATGCTGGAACTCCAAGGCCACAAGTAAGCTAAATTTTGAAACTTAGAAGTTACACTTGCATTGACTGTACTATGCAAGAAAATTAATCTTTTTAGTTCTGCATCTCTGAGATATTCTCATTTTCAGTTTCCATATGATTTGTGCCTCCAACAATATGCGTTCTAACATGGTTATGTGCTGTGGATGGTAGTTGAGTAGCTGCTTCCTGTTGTGCATGAAAGAGGATAGTATTGAGGGCATTTATGATACCCTCAAGGAATGTGCTGTTATCAGCAAATCAGCTGGGGGCATTGGTGTATCTGTTCATAACATCCGTGCCACAGGAAGTTATATTCGTGGAACAAATGGAACATCCAATGGTATTGTTCCAATGCTGCGAGTATTCAATGATACTGCTCGTTATGTTGATCAAGGCGGTGGCAAGAGGAAGGGTATGCAACAGTTTTATGTGCCCTCTGGTATATCCCTTGTTAAGGTGGTTCCTCTATTTGATTTATTTCAGCTTTCTACTGTCAATAGGTGCTTTTGCTGTATATCTGGAGCCATGGCATGCTGATATCTTTGAATTTTTGGATTTAAGGAAAAACCATGGGAAGGTATGGTTGATTTGTTGACTCAGTTGTATGCATGACTCTACATATTAATCATATGAGTCCAACCATGTACATAGTCTGTATTTTAATTAGCTTTTGATGGTACTTTGATGCTTTTGGATTTTTGTTTGATTAATGGCTAATTGGCAGTGAGAGTTTCTTGGTTTGCAGGAAGAGCACCGGGCTCGAGATCTGTTTTTTGCTCTCTGGGTGCCTGATCTCTTTATGGAAAGAGTACAGAAGAATGAAAAATGGTCCTTGTTTTGCCCAAATGAGGCCCCTGGGTTGGCTGATTGCTGGGCCGAAGAATTTGAAAGGCTCTACACTCAATATGAAAAACAGGTATATAGCCAGACAATCAGATATTACTAGTTTGTCCTTGCATTCTCTGGGAGTGGTTTTATCTAAGAGTGACTTCTTTTCATAGGGTAAGGCAAAAAAAGTTGTTCAGGCACAGAATCTCTGGTTTGAAATCCTGAAATCCCAGATTGAAACTGGAACACCTTACATGCTGTACAAGGTTAGTGGAGTTCGGGCATTTCTTATGGCTAAATTTGGTGCTTATGCTTGTTTGTGAGTTATTCTACCCGCCTTTTTGTTTGCTTTCTCTCAGGATACTTGCAATAGAAAAAGCAACCAGCAGAACCTGGGGACAATTAAATCTTCTAACTTGTGTACCGAGATCATTGAATACACAAGTCCTACAGAAACTGCTGTGTGCAATTTGGCTTCAATTGCTCTGCCACGATATGTTAGAGAAAAGGTAGTTATCATAGGCAGATGTTTTCAATTAAAGTTGTTCTTTCTAAAAATTTCCTTAATTGATTATTGAGCAAGGGCTGTTTTATTTATTTTATTTTTGTAGGGATTCACATCTGAATCACAACCATCCAAACTTGTTGGCAGCAGAGGTTCTGCAAATCGATTCTTTGACTTTGACAAGCTAGCAGAGGTTATATTTATTCCATTAATTTCCTGTTGCTTTGAAATATGAGCGTTTGTCATAAAATTGAAGTGTGGATTTGGCTTTGGTTTGTTCTTTGAAACAGGTTACTGCAATAGTTACTTCAAATCTGAACAAAATAATTGACATCAATTACTACCCTGTTGATACTGCAAAGCGATCCAACTTTCGACACAGGCCCATTGGCATTGGAGTCCAGGGCCTTGCTGACACTTTCATATTGCTTGGCATGGCCTTTGACTCGCTTGAGGTAAATTTTTTACCTGTTGTTTATTTGCTGGAATTTCTGATTCACTGCAGTCTGATTATGCAGCCAATTGTTCTGACAGGCTCAACAGCTGAACAAGGACATATTTGAGACCATATACTATCATGCATTAAAATCTTCTTCTGAATTAGCTGCTAAAGATGGCCCATATGAAACTTATGATGGAAGTCCTGTGAGCAAGGTATTCTAAAGATTCCTTACAGTGACACCAGTAGTCATATGATGTCTTATTGTTTAGTTAATAACTTTGTATGTCGATCTGGTTTACATGTGCTTTTGTGTTTGTTTTTTGCTTTGGCATATCTGGAATTATTACTGCTAGTTATTGGACTTCTTCAAACTAAAGTCCTTGTCTTTATCTGGTTGAAATGATGAAACAAGTTCAACATAGTTACTAGTTCCATTTTGAGCAGCCCTTGGTTATGCTAAAATAAATCAGGAAGTTGGAGCAAGTATTTGAGCTAAGATATCTTCATCTCTGCAATGTTTCTACTGGGGTAATCACTGGCCACTGTGTTTGCAGGGAATTCTTCAGCCAGACATGTGGGGAGTAACACCTTCAAGTAGGTGGGATTGGGATGCTCTACGGGCAATGATTGCAACAAATGGAGTACGAAATTCACTTCTTATAGCACCAATGCCAACTGCTTCTACTAGTCAGATTCTTGGAAATAATGAGTGCTTTGAGCCATATACATCCAACATCTATAGTCGCAGGGTTCTAAGGTATATTTTCTTGATGCTATTTGAGCTCACTCCGAATTGAGTATTATTTGCTGACATCCGAGTGTTTTACTGTTCTTCCAGTGGGGAGTTTGTTGTGGTGAATAAGCATCTGCTTCATGACTTAACTGAGATGGGTCTTTGGACTCCAGCACTTAAGAATAGGATAATCTATGAGGATGGCTCTGTACAGAAAATCCCTGAAATTCCTGAAGATCTTAAAGCCATATACAAGTATGCTTCTTATTTTGGAGCACTTACACGCCTTATTTTCCTATTTTCTCACATTCCTTATCGCAACATGCTGACTCAATTTGGTACTAACAGGACTGTTTGGGAGATCAAACAGCGGACATTGGTTGATATGGCTGTAGATCGTGGATGCTACATAGACCAAAGTCAAAGTCTTAACATTCATATGGACCAACCCAACTTTGGGAAGCTTACGTCGCTTCATTTTCATGCTTGGTCAAAGGTATAGTTGGATCAATACAATGATTAGTTGAGGGAGATGTTAATTAAGAGTTTGAATACTAACATCACTAAATTTATGAATTTATGTAAGAAATATTTGTATATGTCATGCTACGAGTCTTCCATGTTTGAAGGACTACTATAATAGAAAGTGTTTGGTTAGTGTTTTTAATTGTATGATAAAGTCAAAGCTATAATCATTGGTGCAGCACAAGTAGATCAGTTTTCAAGAACTAACTATTT
This sequence comes from Coffea eugenioides, assembly GCF_003713205.1. Classification (NCBI taxonomy): domain Eukaryota; kingdom Viridiplantae; phylum Streptophyta; class Magnoliopsida; order Gentianales; family Rubiaceae; genus Coffea; species Coffea eugenioides. Next base: position 10,072,733 of record NC_040041.1, read on the forward strand.
CTTTGTCCAAAACTACTGTATTTCACACCATATGTCTCAACTGATAAGTTTGTAAAGAAATGGAATATGGCTAATTGGATAGTTTTAACTGATTTTTGTTCTCTTTGGATTGAATTCTTTGACTGTACTAGTCAGTACAATTATATCCATAAAATACATAGATAAGATTGTATACTGAAATAGCATGACACAGGTTGAGTTAAGATTTCCACACTTGATCAAGCTGCATTTGACATGAATATCAGTTATGAGATAATTGATCATATCCTTTTCAGAAGTTGATCATACCATTAAATTGAGCCATTGTTACTCTTTCTTTTTCTCACTTAAAATTTTGGTTGAATTGTTCCTACTTAACCAACTCTTAATTATATCTTTTTTGGTGTATGTGGATATCAAGGGCTTAAAAACAGGGATGTATTATCTGCGCTCACGAGCTGCAGCGGATGCCATCAAATTCACAGTAGACACTGCAATGCTTAAGGTAAGTACTGCTAAACTACAAAACCCAACTGTCTCATTTAACCTGTATTGTTTTGCTGAGGTGCTGCATTTACGTATTTGATGCAGGACAAACCAAAGACAACTGCTGATGATGATAGTAAAATGGCCCAGATGGTGTGCTCCCTAGCAAACAGGGAAGAGTGCATGGCTTGTGGAAGTTAAAACCACTAACAGATTAGAATTTGGCCTAGAGTCATGTTTTGTTAACAGACTGGCAATGGCACACTCGGGTGCAGAAAACTAGAATCAATGGTGTTTTGGGATGTGGTTCAAGAGTGTAGTTAGTGTGCTACTTGTAACTTTTAACCCATTTGTATAGAGTTAATTCTTAATATATATCTATATGGCTACATTTTGAAAATTGTACTTGTACTGGGTTTTGATGGATTGTGATTGCTGGCTCCTCAAAAGCTAAAGTTAAGAAATGAAAATTGCTTGATTCTAGTAATTTGTCCCCTGTGAGCTACAATGGTGGCACGCTTTCTTTGAAGACTCTTTAAAGATCATTCAACTATTTAGTGGAAACTTGTCAAACTTATGCTCAAATCCACTCCTCCGTATTGAAAAAACTCCCACATTTGGTTTTCACATGATTCAGTAGCTTGGAGTAGAGTTTCAGAACTTCCAGTATGAAGCTTTTACGGTTGCCGTTGCCTTCTCGAGACAGCCAAAGGGGTTCAAATCAGTAATCACAACTGCATCAAAATAGGGATGGCGAAGTGTTAAGGAGGCCCATTGGGGGAAATGTTGACCCAAAAATAAGTCGAGTTTGGGTTAACCGTTATATGTGTGGGAAATCTAAGACTGGGGGTTGTTTACCTCAATGCTGCAGTTTTTGATCAACTTTAAAATAGGAAAAAAAAAAGTGTTGTTTTTACTGGACTTGCCAACATGTGAAATGGCATGAAAGCAGTCTAGAATTTAATTAAACTTATCAAATTTACTCATTTCAATTGCTATTTTCGAGTTTCTTGAGAAAAATATAGTGTAGCGATTAGATGTATGTTTCATGTTTATGAGGTAAAAAGGTGAATAAGAAATATGATTAAAAAAATACATAAAAATTTTTCTTTGGAAAACTGCAATCCAAAAAAAGCGAATCCTGCAAAATCTCCCACTTTTTGTTTTCCAATAGCTTTCCTACTGAAGAATCTTGACTTTGAAGTCCAAAGCGTCAGTTTCTCTGGACAACCATCCACGTTTCTAAATTCTAACGACGACCGGGTTAAAGAGGATTAGGTGAAGCATTAGAGGTCCTTTAAGGAAACACAAAATTTTCTGCAAGAAAAAGGACCATCACTTTGGTATTCTTTTCCTTCTTGAAAGAGGTTAATATTGACCTAAAAGCTCTGGAATAATTTCTGGTTTTCTGAAGAGAAAATGACAGAGTAAACTCATAAAAATGACAGTCACCTTGTTCATGCAAAGAATGGATGACCAAACACAATTCTGCTGCATTTGAACATTGACAAGATTTGTTTGTTTTAATGTTGGATGAGGACTGATTGCTGTAAAGATGGAGATGTCAAATGGCAGAATCTGAATGCTTCCTAACTAAACTAATTTTACTTCTAGTTTTTATGAACTGACTGCTCATTAGTGCCTAGTCTTTATGAACTGAATTGGACAGGCTGACGTAGAAGAACTTAGAAGAACAGAAGTTTTTCCAGATGTTCACAGATGTAGGCCCTAATAGATAATGGCTTACATTTATTTTGATGATTTCTAACTATAAATATACACATATGGTTGATTCATTTGGAACATATTTAACCTGGGTAAATCACGTAGAGTTGAACTGCTGAAGTATATTGAAAATGATGTCTGCCAATTAAATGCATATATAAAAACAGGATTAATTACAAATATTTTTGGGCCTCAGTTAATACAAATTCACTGTACTATTATTGTAACTTCAAGCAATGTATGTAAGAAATTTCTGCACAATAATTGTGTTTGGATCCACATTCTTGAACTGCAAGACTTGTGAATAAATGTCACCTTTGTTCCTTAAGTTTTAGAAGTCCGTCAAGTTTTATTCTAAATTCTTCTGCTTTCCGGTTTTTTTTTTTTAACAAATTGAGCTAAAGAAAAACCAAAGAAGAGGGTGTAGAAAATCAGAACAATCCAAAATCACTGCTCATATTTGCTTGCCTATCGAAGCCACGGATCAATTTCAAGAATGTACATGTTGAGTATGATGCATAAGTTGGTCAGCAACGTTGGGGGCTATGAATGATAAAAACTCACTAGGTTCCTTTGACTCATATGAACACCACATTTGCAAGATAAGAATATGGTGATTTTGTGGAATTGAATCTCATAAATTCTCAATTGGCTCACTTTTTCATCTTTTTTACTTCTTTTTGGGAGGGGGGAGGGTTTTGGAAAGCACTCATTGACCCAGACGAAGGACTACTTTGGTACAAATTGAAAAGCATATGGACTAAAAAAAAGTTTATTATAATACTTGAGGATTTCATGAAATATTAAGAAATAGTTTAGGGACTCAATAGTTCAAAATACACCTTGAGAGGACTTTGTGAGATTTTTCATTTTATTTAGGGACTAAACATGTAAATTACTCGAATATGTATATGTAGGATAACAAGGTAATTAGTGTAACAAGTTTTGAAAGTTACATCATTCACCACAGATATTAAAGAATAGTTCTGAAAATGGCTGAAGTTACATCATTCATCATTCACCATAGATATCAAAGAATAGATCTGCACCAATGGAAGAAGTTACATCATTCATCATTCAACTAACACCCCTAAAGTTTCAGAAATCTCACATAGTTCCCCTGGAATGACAATTTTTGTAACATTTTGTCACCCCTTATGTGTAAAAATAATATTTAAAAATGCATTGGAGGAGAGAAATTATATCATCTTTCCACTTTTACCCTTGTGCAATTTGATTTATGAATGTTGAAATATGAAAAAAAAAAGACAAATAAGGTGGAATACTAAACTTAAACTATGAGAAGATGTAAGAGTAACAAGTAATAAATTTAGTCACTTCATAACTAGAGATTACTGTTGTCTGCAAGGGAAGCTTTTGAAACTACTTCAACATTATAAAAAGATAAAAACTTCAAGAGATTGAAAGTGGCAATTAAGAGCAAAGATTTTGTAGCAAAGAGACACAAAAATCCTTTGCTGCAAAGAGGAAAATTAGAATGAAAATTTTAGGAGATCAGTTGTGGCAAAGATGAAAATTAAAAGTATTGATTTTTGCAACAAAGAGGGAGACAAATATTTTAGTTCGCATTCTTATTATTTATTTTTTGAAATTTTAGCTCGTAGGATTTTTTTTTTTAAAATCTTTTCTCAACCTTTTGCTACTTAAAAAAAAAGTAGGAGAACATTGGGGGTAATTTTGTCATTTCAATCCCTCTAATCAGGACATCTAGTCACATCATATTGATAGAATAGATAAGTGAGACTTTTGAAACTTTAAGAGCGCTAGGTGATATTAGAATGAACCTCAGGGGAGGTTTTTGAAATTAACCCTTATTTACTTCATGCATGATTATGTAGTAGGGTACGTAGAGTACGTAGGGTCTTTGAAATCCTGAAAACTTGGTAGAATGTTACCGACATGAGAAGGCAAAGTCAGGCGCATGATCAGCGGTCTTGATGTAGTACTACTAGTAGCAAAGATAAATGTTTGCTGTCTTATTTTGAAATATTAGGCAGATTGTCAGTGGAATTATCTTTGTCTATGTCAACCAACAAGCAAGTTGCCTGTCCAATCGTTTACTTGTTAGATAATTTTCATGCGGTTGACAAATTCTAGATTATTTGGATGTTTCTGTCCCACTTTTAAATAATAATAAATAGGTTGTGGTTGTGGTTGTGGTTTAACATCCTGGGAGGATGGACCAAATGCTGGACCAAACTAGTCATTAGATGTTAGGTAATGGATATTGCATGCGTAGGAATGAAGTTTGATCAGAAACTGAGTCCACTTGAGATTTTTGTTTTTAGGTTATTATTAATAATGGGTTTGTTTGGATAGTTCCAATATCTCAAATAATATTTCGCTTGCATCATAAACACATTTCTCAACCCACCTTTTTATATTTCCAATCACCTTTTTATCTCACATATATCATATCACAAAAAATGCTACAGTAATTATTCCAAATAATATTTCAAATAATACCCTATCCAAACAAACCTTCGAGGTCGATGGATTTGACCATGTGATGATAAATTATTGGGATAATTGAGCAAATAGTCCTTCAAATATTGCATCTATACATTTTTAGTCCTTCACTTTCAGAATGATGCAAATTCATCCTTCACACACAAAAAAAAAAAGTATCATTTTGATCTCTATATCCATTTCAGGTAACTTTTAAGTCGGAAAAAAAGTCATGCCTCACCATGTAAGGATAATTTCAACGGTAAAAAAGATAAAACACTTTGTTCTGGCGTGAAGACATCAAATTTAGTAAAACTAACAATTGATAAAGAGTTAGAGTAAATCTTATATACACTGACAGTGTATATACTATCACCGTTTGGGTTATATAGGACTTTTTAAAATGGAAAAATCCTAAATTCCAAAGAAAAATTTAACCCAAAAAAAAAACTATATTGAGAAAGGTTGAAAAGAAGATAAAAGTTGCCAATGGGTCGCCCCAATTTGAGCTTTGGCAGCATCAAATCGTCCGTCACCTGTTTTTTTTTTTACCCTCTATCTCCCTTCACCAGAAGGCGACATAATTAAATATCACTATATTTATCTATATAAAGTATAGCAAAAGCAGCACAATTTTTTTCTTTTTTGATTTTAAAAAAGAAAATAATGAACTAGTCACACAAATATCAAAAAAAGTTTATTTAAAAAAATTGTCAACAGCTGCATAAATTCCTACCCTACAAAAAAGAATATAGCAACAACCAGATTAAAAATGGACAAGAAAAGCTTTAACTTAGGTATGTAAATATTTTACTAACGGAAAAAATAGTTGGAAAAATTTGTTTAACTTGGGGTTATGAGTTTTTCACTTCTCTTTTTGCCATTGTTGGGTTCTATTTGAAATGATAAAGAAAATAAAACATGAATGAAACTAGTTTTGATAGAATTTAACTAAAAAATTGGTTTTTAATGAATTTTCTGATTATATATTGTTATTGAATTTGCTATTTTTTGCATTCTACCCCATAATTAATTATTGGAACATAATGGGACAAGAAAAAAGAATTAAAATGGGAGGTTCATGAAGGATATATGGCGATCTAATAGATGTTGGGTCAAGAAATGATACAGGAATTTGGGACAAAAGACTTTTTACAATAAAATATCCGATTATCTGTTTGTTTTGCCTACCAGAGATACCTGTATAGCCAAATGGCAGTTTCTAATAAAAGGGACAAAGAGAACATTTTTTATGCAAAAAATTGACATTTCTTGTATAAAGCATTCATTTTATCATTTTCCCCAGAATAATTGATTAGTGGAGTAGTTTCAAAGATAGAAATCATTGACTTATAAATGTGGATGTTGAAACTGTTGATTTTTTTAGTTTTATAAGATTTTATCTTTTGTAACAATTATGTTTGTGGAAAAGCTTGTGTATAAATTTTCAATTATTTGAATGAAATTGGAACACCATCAAAGGATAACACCCTTGTGTGCATGTATCTGATTCCCTTCCAAATGTGAATGCACTCCACAACTGAAATAATATACATTCAAACGTCTCCATCCCCCTTCAAAACTGAAAACCCCATTATGTAAACCTTCAATTTGGAACAAATTCATGTCCTAAGTAAGAATTTTGTGAGCTCAAAATTTGTAGCTTCAATCAGTGTAGGAGATAACAGCAGAAATGGTTAAAAACAGTATTCTTGTTTTATTTGGCATTTGAAAAATACTTCACAAGTTGTAGCGGAATATGGCACATTTTTCCCCCTACTAGAAGTTTATTCTTCTAAATTGCACCCAAAAGTTAGTTTTTTCAGGCACACACACTAAAACTTATGATTGCATGCATTTTTTAGCCCTAAGTTGTTAGAGAAGATTGCCTCTCACAATTGGTCTCAACCCAGATTCTTACTTTACATATTTTTCTGAAGTAGCTAAATATGCGGTGGGCGTGTAGATATAAATAAAATCTGAAGTCTAATGAAAATCATGAAATAATCAAAAGAAATAACGAGACAAAAGCATGAGAGGAACAAGAAATAATCAATACTTCAAACTTGAAATTATCTAATTCATTCATAAATGAAAGAAAGCAGCACTTCATCATGAGATGTTCGTCTTCAGCAATCTGCGTTATCATGAACACGAATTTCTTCTACCCAGACAGTTGTGCAAATTTCAAACCATTCATGTTCTCTTTCTTTCCCTTTTTTCTTTTGGTCTTTATTATGTGGCGGGTTTAATTTGGATTATTTGTCTGAAATTTGACTTTGACTTTGACCTAAATTAATTGAATCCTTAAACCTAAATTAATACGGGTTTATCTAATTCTAAATTGTATAGATTTGAACCCACAATCCAATTTTGGTTATTTAAACTTCAATAAAAGGCCTTTGTCTGAAATTTGACTTTGACTTTGACCTAAGTTAATGGATTCCTTCTAATTCTAAATTGCACAGATTTGAATCTACAATCAACAGAAGGCCACTAAAATTAAAGAAACTGACCTTAAGAAATCAAGAATGTCTCCTCCACTTGAATTGGCTGCCTATTAACAAAATACATAGCATAAAGCTAAACTTTGCAGCATAATCCAGGGCCAAGGGATGAAGCGATGTCATGCATGTAATAGCATGTTCTTTCAAGGGCAATCAGCCTCTATAGCATGTTCCTTGAAAGACTTCGAAACTTTCTTTTTGCTATTGATTTTTTTGCCCAAACAGACACTTAACAAGATTAAGATTTTTCCCACTCAAAATTTGAACTAAATTCTTCCAAGCTATTCGTACGTATATAAATGTTTTTTCTCTCTAATTCTAAAATTTTAGAGGATCTACTAACAATTTTGGCTATCAAATGAGTGAAAACTCGTATTTGAAATAGTCTAAATCTTATATCTAATGTTTTTATTATTCAATTTCCCTTGTATTACCAATTCCTTCTATATAACTTTTGGCATAGTCTTGCATTGCCCACATTTTCTTTTTCTTTTCCTTTTTCTTCCCTTTCTTTTCACGGTCAAAGCACTTTAAAAATGTTAAAAGTTGGTGATCGTTTGTCTTGACAAGGAGCTTGCATGCATATTAAAGGGTCAATTTTGGCATGACAATCCTTGTCCTATTTTGTGTTCCACAAATCAAATAAGTTTTTAAGTTGACATTGCAAAAGTTAACCCAAAGTTAAAAACACAAGAACATTCAGAATCAAAGGTCTCTGACTCCGAAAAAAGTGAGCAACGTTGTCCCGCTTTCTCGAGTCTTCTTGCGACTTTTCATCACCTAGCATCGTGTAGCCTATGTTTACCTTTTTTTTCTTTTTTCTTTTTTTTTCGCAACGATAACATTTGTATAACCTACTCTAATTTAGTCTAGGGGAGGGAGAATCGACGGGATTTTTTCATCGGAAGAAGCCACAATTAAGTGACAAGGTGAAAGACAAGAGTTGAACCCTTGACCTCTTACCCCCATCAAGATTTAAATGTCTTGGTGGTACCAACATGGGCTGTTGGTGTAGCCTATGTTTACCTATTTTTAGCTAATTAGTCAATAGTACCTCTTTATAGGACAATAGCCCGGGGAAAGAAAGGCAACACAAAACAAAAAAGAACGAAATTGTGCTATATAAGCATAAACTCTTTGGTAATTAAAATGCTGTGGTGCATGGAAATTTTTAGACGTATATAATTGCATGGTAATTTTTGTTAACAAGTCATAAATTGAGCTATGGAAGTAGTAATCGTTGTTATAGAAATGGTAAGATAATCCTTATTGGTTAACCAATCTAATTTAACTATTATACTATATTAATTTATCCATAATCTTATATATATATATATATATATATATATATATATAAGATTAATCATATATACACTGTCAGCGTATACACTATGACCATTAGATATATGATACATGCGTAAAATTTGCATTTTAAATTCAAAATTTACTCATGTGTCATCTATCCAACAGTGATAGTGTATATAAAATTTACTCATATACATATATGCCTCTAGTAAAATATATAAAAACTTATGAATATTAACTTCCATCTGCAACCAATCCAAATCATCAACTATTTTTGTTTTCATTTGATTAAAAAATGGATTTTGAAAACACAACCATGTAATTATTTTTATGTAAATATGTATCTATTTCTTGTAGTGTGTACTTAACAATTTTATTGATTTTGTTTATTTTAACTTTTGTGGTTACTAAAAGGCCAACATCTCCTCAACTAGGGTTGCAAACGAGTCGAACCGTGTCGAGTTTTGGCCTTATCGAGCCAAGTTTTGATTTAATTTTATTGAACTCGAACTCGAGCTCTAGCTCGACGAGCTGACAATTTAAAGCTCGAGCTCGAACTTGACTTGATTCGAGTCGAGCTCGAAAAAAATAAAAAATAATTATTTTATTTTTTAAAAAATAAATAAAATAATATTTTTTTCTTAATAAATAATAAAATATTAAGGATATATATGTAATTTTACTATTAAAATAAAAAAAAATATATATATATACTTAAAATAAAAAAAATAAAAAAATACTTAAAATTTAAAATTTAAAAAATAAATAAATAAATAAATATATATATATATATATTCGAGACGAGCTTAATATTTTGAGTTCGAGTTCGAGCTCGATTTCGACTTGAGCCAGCTCGAGCTCGACTCAAACTCGCGAGCAGTTCGGTTCGTTTGCAGCCCTATTTCGAACTATATGGGGTGGGATGCTTGTGATAAGTTGCCTTAAATATGAGCAATTCCTTAAACATAAAATAAAGAAAACTGACAGATTAATCGTTAAATATGAGTTTCAATACTTCCATTTTTTCCTTTGGTGATTCATTACTATGGGATGGTGTGAGCAGGAGGAGCAATTACACGAGGACAATCTATAAATTGTTGCACGCACAATTTACCATCCTGCAAAATTTTCACTTCATCCCTTTTGATGGTAAAAGCTCCCAATGGTCTTGTCTTCCTAGGCTTTGTAGTGTGTAATTAGCTTTCTAAAATGGTATAAAAGTTCCTTTCGTTGTAGTTTGGAAGGAAGAATAGTAGCTTTCATCCTGAAACAATCTTTGATTGGTAATTAAAGCTATCATCCGATCCTCATGGAAACCGTAACCACAAAAAAAGAACAACCCTTTTCATGGCAATGAAGTAAGTTCTATATGGACTAGTAAAAGAGGCAATTTTCATAGAGGTCCTTTGATGAAACATGGATGGAAGAGTCAAGCAGGTGTGAATGAATACAAGGGTGCTAAAAAGGACCATTTCGTAGGATTTTTTCTTGAAACTTGAAAAATATTTGTGGTTTAAGAGAAACTAAGAGAAGGAAAAGTATACTCGCACGCTCTGCATCTTAAATTTTGGCTCATGACCAGGTAAAGTTCTGCTGCATTTGAACGTTAAGAAGTTTTCTTTGTTTGAATACTTTGATACGAACTAAGTTTGTTAAGGTACGCAGTAGATATGTCAATGCTCTTCTTTTCCTGATTTTACATCTAGAATAATGTAACTGCTCTATTCTATATCAGTACCTGGCTCGTTTATGATAATAAATCTAAGTATATACTAGTGCAGTTGTTAACTCAAGAATGTCTGACGAAAATTGATTCACAAATTTTTTCTCAAAGAACATAACCCGTGAAGGCTATAAAATCAGAAACTTTGATAATATCCAATCCACATGCAAAGCAATAATCCTTACGCAACTAATCGAATTATCACCACTACATTTTGTCTGTGTCAACTGTCAACTAATATATAAGCAAGTTGCCTATCCAACTTTTCATTTTCGCCGTTTACTTCTTTTGGAATATGTGCCATTGACAAATTCTAGAGGGTTTGGCTGTTTTTGTCCCACTTTTTCTTTGGTTGTGATTGAGAGGTGGTACTGGTAATTAGGGATGGACCAAATGCTTAGACAATAGGGCAAGCAATGTTAGGTATTCAATGCATTACGTACCCAAAATGTTAGGTATTTGCATGGGAATGGTGGCTCAAATAGTAAGTACACTTGGGCTTTTTGTTTTGATATTCAATTATGAACCTTTTTTTGGTTGCTTAAGCTTGTGGTTATTTGCCAGATTATGGTAAGACTTGCATACAACACCACAAGTTAGTGTGACCATATATTATATATAGATGTTGTCCGGTTGTCATGCATAATTATAAATAATTATATACATACACTTGACAGAAGAAATCAAACTGGTTACGTGGATAATGACATAAAGCAGTAAGGCAATTTTTATTTATAATTTATCCAAGTTATTAGTAGGATTACATGTGGTTAGAATTTAGACATTTGTACACATAACTTGTCAAAGAAATTTACTTCTTAGTTCTTACAACTCTTCTCCCCACAAAAATCTAACATTCAGCAAGTTTTTGCAGCGGATAAGGACATAGTCGTCTGTGGAACTAGGTAATATTTCAACTCGCGATCATGTCAAATTGAAGAAAGAAAAAGTAGAGCTAAGGAACAATCTATCATAATCAATACTTGGCAAAGATATCAAACTTGGAAAACTGGTAAATCATTCTTATGACTTTTGCTGTATTAAAAAAAAGTACCTAGTACTTCATGTTATCATGACGGTTTTCACTTTTCAGCAATCTTCATCATCTGGAACTCATATTTCTTCTGCCCAAATAATTGTTTATTTCTTCTACCATCTTGAGTCCTTTTTTGTGGTGGTTAAGGCTTCCTCTTCTGAATTTTGACTTTGACTTTGACTAAGTTCGTTAATTGCTTCATAGACAAACTAATAACTTTAAAATTTGTATGTTTTTAGACTATGCATCTTTAATTGTCAATTTGGCATATGCGGATATTGATCATTGAACAATTCAGCCACCAAAAGATTCTACAAGAATGCACTTCAAAAAATCAAGAATCTCCTTAACTAGCTAGCCGTTGTTAAATTAGGTACAGCAATATTGCTGCTTAAAGGTAAACTAAGCTGATTTGAATTTGCTGTCACGCTCAAAGTTCGAATCCTGACAATTAGAGATAGGGAAGGGTGTGAGGAGGGATAAAAAAGTTTTTTTTTTTAAAAAAAAGCTGATTTGGACCGAATAATTGATTTCTAGAACTCTCATATATGTGTGTGTGTGTGTGTGAGGCTTTCTAGTTCTTGCAAGGACAACTAGCCTGTCAATTGAAAAAATGACTTTTTCTTTTTGGAGACACAAAATGTGTTAGCCATTAGAATAGTAAGTTATGAATGTGATTCTAGTGTATCATTGTACAAAATGTGATAATTATTATTAAATACAACTTATGTTGAATAATAATATGAACTAATTTGGTGAAATTATGTAAATACACAGATTTTAGCAAAAAACAAAAGTTATAAGTATGATATTTCCAGTGAAAACTGTTACTTAATTATATCATAGTATGAAAAAAAAATAGAAGGATACATAACAGAAAATTGCAATACATCTCTTGTTTTTCCTTTCTTTCTTCCAAACATTTGATGGGTTGACAATATTCAAATCCACAATCCAAGCTACAAATGGTCTATGAAAGAGTTGAAAAAAGGTTGCAATCTTTGGGTCATCTCGTGGGATGTTGGCAAATAGTAGTAGTTTTTTTTTTTTTTTTATTTAAGGGCAAATAGTAGTAGTTCAATATTGTACTAAGTTGACCTGCTCTTAGATAATTCATAAGGTAACAATCCTATGCCGGTAGTCCGAGGTCCAAAACAGTACTATCATCTGCAACCATAACTATTACGTCAAACGTTTACCCACAACAATTAGATTTTGAATTTGGATTTAATGATTATTTTTACACATCTAGTAGTGTTTGAGATCATCAAATTGTTTTATTTTACTTTTTTAATCATTGGTTTGGTGTTCTATATTAGGCATAATAAGTTTATAAATAAAAATAAGCTCATCCATTGAACTCAAAATTTTTTTTTTTTTCATATTGAGTACTTAAACAGTAGGGTTAATTTACATTTTACCTCCTAAAAACTCACTGTTGTACTTTATCCGCCTAGGATGCACACTTTGATTACCTCTTTTGAAAATTGATTAAAAAAATTAGAAAAATTGACAATTTATATATATATGTGATATAAAATTACAAAAATTGTCGTAAATAAATTCTGTAGAGGACTTTTTATCCTTTGGCAGCTAAAAATCCAAAATGCAACTTAAGCAATGCATTTAAGTTTATGTTCAGCACACATATCACATGCTCCGTTTGTTTAGCACTCATGTATTTCAAAGACGTACTTTTCAAAAACTTAAAAAACAAACTTTTCAATCACCTTTATATCTCACAACCACATAAATTAATAAAAGTATTGCACTAAAATTTTTTAAAAATATCCCAAAGAAGAGCCATAGATGCTGCAAGTGTGGAATTGAAACACCACTGTGCATATAGACTAGAGAAAATCTTGGAAGACGTTTCATTGCTTGGTCGAACTACAAGGTAAATGAAATCTTTTTTTTTTTAAAAAATTTTTTCGTGTAGGAAAATTTTTTGATGGCATTCTTATAAAGCAAGTGACTAAAATAAAGATGTATTGTAATGCACAATGAAAACATTATGAATTTTTAATTGAGTCGAGTCTTCTAGAAAAGGAATTAGAAGGAAAGAGATGCAATGGCATAAAAAATTGGAATCTTGGAAATATTTTAGAAGCCAAAGAATAAATAGACATCACAAAATGTATTTGCAGGTATCTTTATCATAACTTTTATTTACAGTTATTCATAATGAAACTATGAATAATTGTCAAGTATTTGTCAAAGGGAATACATTTGGATTACAAGATTTTCAAATAAAAATTTTAGATTTTATTTTGCTTGCATCATACACATAATTTTCAACCACTTTTTTATCTCACATACATTACATCACAAAAATTGCTACAGTAATTATTTCAAATAACTTCCTATCTAAACAAACCCTATATTTATTGTATAATTTTCGGGTTTAGGGGTAAAGTGCAACAAGGGCCTACTTTCGGTGGATAAAGTTTTTTTTTTTTTTGAGACCGGTGGATAAAGTTTAATTAATTAATTAATCCCTAGATAGTAGTAGTATCAAATAAATTCTATCTTTTGGTTGGAAAAAGACAGAGAGTAATCAGGTGCAAATGTGCAATGCAACCCATACACTGTTTCACGTACGGCAAGAAACCGCGTCTGCAAATGGGAGGCTTTGACCGAAGTCAACGTTGAAAATCCACTTATCCATTTCGATGTTGTCAACACCGTCCCATCCACCAATCAAATTTGTCCCCCGCAAATCCATATCACGGAAAATATTTTTTTTAAAAAAGAAAGGAAATATAGGCATATTTGCAGTGAATAAAACTATTGCTATTTTTTTTACTAATTTCTTTTCCCAGAAAAGAAAGAGTGGGATTTAGGAAGCGGAGAGGGGCAGGAAAATTTGAATAAAATTATTGCAATTACAAAATTAGTTCCAGTCAAAATAGTGTATTTAATATGACTTTGACTAACATGTTCAAAAAATATGAATGTCATACAACCAAGGATTCTTTTTTGTGATATATTGCCATGTTCATTTAATGTGTTGAAAGGTACAAACTTCTATTCTTAATTTTTTTTTTTTTTTGAGTAAGATATGACTTTGTAAAAAAGAATTAGGTTTCACATCATTTAATCATGTGCTTGTTCCATAATTAATGGAGCTTAATTGGTAATCACCACCTTTGGTGGTTTGGCTTGAATGTGACAATGTGGAAAAGGTCAAAAGAAATATATATAAGCAATTAAGCAAAAAGTTGTTAGTGGGATTATGGTTCCACGTTTCTATTTTTTGAAATGTAAAAACAAGAATTGGATTATGTGTTCATTATGTATTCATTGTTCGGTGCTTAGAATATAAGAAGAATAATCTATCTTGTTCAAATGAAGAGAGTTCAACTTTGCTTGTTAGTCTCCCATTTGTTTAATGGAACTAAGTCGGCAAACAACAAGTTTTAGTAATTAAAAAGATCCTAAGGTTTGAAGAGGACAATTAAAAGGAACATGCAAAGTCACATTTTTCATCAACTTTGTCATTAATCTATTTCATCCATTTATGCATCGTACTTGGATATGTATTTCTTTATTGAGGCATGAGGAAATATTTTGTTGTTATGAAAAAATAGGGAAGACATGGTTGTTAAAGTGAAATTAGTAGCATAATTAAGAAGCTAAAAGTTGGTAAATTAAACTTAAGCCCTTCTAGTTATGCACTAGTATTAGATATTCACCACAACCTCTTCAGAGTCATAGTTTAGCCAATCTATTAGCAACTATATATTGATATTTTTGGTTTAGATGTCCTCCTTACAATTAAATAATACACCCTATTTTTCTTTGTTCTTTTTGTCCCCTCTTTTTTTTTTTTTTTGGACAAGTTGCCTTTGCTATACTTGTGCATACAATGAAGAACGGCTTGGCAAGAAGGAAGATAGAGGGAAGTCAAAGGAAATAAAGGAATAAAGGAAATATGGTACAACTAAAATGTGGAGGAAGTTTGTGTTAAGAAATATCTTACGTGGAGTTAATTGCTACCTTAAAAAAATTTGCAGAGCGTAAAGTGATTTACTGTACAACTACAGGGGTGCAAGTGAAATTAACCCTTCAAAATGTATTTGCATCCATAGATTATTGACTTGATGGTCCAATTAACAGCCAGAAGGAAATCAAACATAGCTGGTGTTTAGTGCGTCACAAGATGTCAATTTTTTTTTTTTTGGTCAAATGTCACAAGATGTCAATTAGAATCTAGAAAATTGTCATTTTTTATCAATAGTCAACTAAACCTTACAGTTTATCCAACTGATTTGACAATGATTAAAAAAAAAAAAATTTAGTTTTTAGCATTTTAGGAGGCCTTGATCTAGTGATTGAGATTAAGACTGTACGATTTAGAAATCCTAGATTCTAACTCCCTTTCCCCTTCTCTGCTTCTTAAATCCCATTATTTTCTTGCTGGAAAAAAAACATTAAAAAAATCTATGGAATTCATTTGGGTAAAATTGACTCGTATGCAAATTAATTTAAAGTTTATTTTGCACTAACAAGTATAACTAAATACTATTTGGATAATGCAGAGTGTGTTTGGATTGTAAATTATTTGAGATAATTTTGTGAAAAAAGTACAGTAGCACTTTTTTGATATGATGTACGTGAGATAAAAAGGTGATTGGAAAATGTGTTGATGATGCAAGCAAATCAGTGTGTGTGAATAAGGTGTAAATAAAGTGAAATAATTGCCAATCCAATTCTTATCCAAAATCATATGAACGCATTAATCTGTACAAAAAAAAAAAAACGTGTTGGAAATCAAGTGTAAGTTTGATTGACCAATATCAAAACTTAGTCCCACACTAGTTCACATATTGAGAGACACTGGTTGGGCCGGGATTATCTCCCAAAAATATAAACAAAACCAAGCCCAGATGTGCCTATGTCGGCTGTGAAAATCCCAAGGCCGACCTGCCCGAAAGCGTCTGGGAGGTTCCTAAATATCTGTAGCAGATACCGCCCACTGGCTCTAGATTCACACTTAGTCCAACCCTTTGACTCAATCAAATTCAAACACCTAAACCTTAGCTAACTCGAACCACAAATTTTACCGTTTTCACAATATTCCACCACCCCTTTACAGCTTTGACAAATCCCACTTGCCAATTCAAACAAAAATTGAATTTTTCAATAAGAGAATGATAGTTTAATTTGTGCAGGAGGTCAGACGGACGATATGATCTTCTATTTCACTTTCTGTGTCAATTTTTAGTTATCTTTTTATTATGTAATATGTTTATATGCGATATAGAAAATAAAATGAACGTTCAAGATTTTTGATCCCACTTTTCTACGTTTTTATTTATTACTTTTAATGTGCAATGTATCCATGTTTGACTGAAAATTAAAGCGGGATAAAAGTTGGGACAGGAAGGGAGATAGAAGCCGAACGAAGGGTTTACATCTAACCAAAATTTTTTTTTGCTTTTGTTTTTGTTTTTGAAGAATCATTTGTGAGTAATATCCATTTATGAGCTTGAGTGGTACTATTCAGATGTCAGACTACGTAGAAAAGGCAACAAAGAGCTAGAGCTATTCTATCTACTAGTCTAGAAGACTAGAACCCAAGACGTTTCTTCCTGTTGATGAACGGTGGACGGTCTTAATATTCATGGCGGCGGAGAAGGATTGTTTAATACTACTAATATTAACTGTAGTGCTTTAAAAATTTTCAACTCTCAACTTGCAGTCTATATATAACGGTCGGTTGTGGAAGCTAGCTTGATTGGTGATGTTGTTGTTGTTGTCAAACCTTCTTGCGAAGTACCACTTGTTAAGGTTGTTGTTGCCTTATTACCTTGGAATATAAGGTAGCATAAGATTACTAGTTTTGAATTCTGAAACTCGTCACATGTGTGTTTTCGAGGTGGCGAATTCAGGCAAGCGAGCGAGGGGTGAAAATAGAGGTGGTGATGGGGAGAAGAGTTTGCTAGAATCCTTGGTTTTGCCAATGCTTTCAGGGTTCGACAGAGAACAGGAGAATTCAGCTATTGTGTCTGCTTTGGCTCGTGTAGTTGCTGGTGAAGCTGAGGATATTGATCAAGAACTGGTGGTGATGAACCAAGGTGACGGCGGTGGAGTTGTCGGAGGTTATTATGGAGCAGCAGCATCATCAAATGGTGATTCTAGTTCTCCATCTGCATGCTCTTCCTGGGGTGGTGGTGTTGGAGAAAAAAGAGGACGTCCAGAGCTGAATCCTGATGTGGGATTGTCAGAATCAGTTTCAGCTGTTTGCTGGGCATTTAATGATCGCCCTCCAGTTGGTTCGAACTTGGGATCAGGTATGTCGACTTTTGATACTTCTGTCTGAATGCCAAACATCTCTTTCCCCAAGCCCAGACAACCCCAACCCCCACCCCACCCAAAAAAAAAAAAAAAAAAAAAAAATCTCTATTCCCTTCTCATTTTGCATGCTTTTTAAAGAAGTGGAGGAAGCGGGAAAACATGAATGCCATATGAGAATCAAACTGATTCAGAAAAGAGAAGTTATACTCAGTATTAGACTTCACATGATAAGAAAACGATGCTGATAGTTTAGGTATGATTAAGGAAGCTTAGCATTTGGAAAGCTTCCTTTTATGATTTCTATGGACCCTTTTTGTAGTTTTATTAGTGTCATTTTTTTATTTCTTGATTTTTTTTTTCAAAAAAAATTGGTGATGGGATTTTGATTGCCACTATGAAATCTCATTTCTATCCAAACCACTTCTCATCTCTCTCTCTCTATATATATATATATATATTTTGGGTCACTTCTGATTTCTAATAGGTTATCATCTGGAAATGAATCTTCTTCTTTTGCTTTGTTGTTTACAACTTCTCAAATGGAATGATTCAGGAGCGGAGAGTTCATTGATGAGAACCAGCATGGCAGCAACAGGAGCAACATATACATATGCTGCAACAAGTACCAACAGCACAGAGCCCTACACAGGAGAGCCAAAGAGAAGATACAGAGGAGTTCGACGGCGGCCGTGGGGCAAATGGGCAGCTGAAATAAGGGATCCATACAAGGCTGCAAGAGTTTGGTTAGGAACATTTGACACAGCTGAGGCAGCTGCTAGAGCTTATGATGAGGCAGCTCTAAGATTTCGAGGCAATAAAGCCAAACTCAATTTCCCAGAAAACGTAACACTTTTGCCATCTTCTGCATCCTCTACTTCATCTTCATCATCCTTATCGTCCTCCCAGTTGATGGTTTCTGATTCTCCAAACGCCCTTTTCTCAATCGTATCATCCTCTGAGCCAATCGTTCACACTTATCAGGTTCTTCATCACATGCAAAATCCTGCTTATTCTGCCAATTTCTTGAATTCCAATGCTGCTCAGAATCAGATGTCTTTCATAAATCCTAGCCGGTTTTTGCCGAGACAACCAACAAGTTTGTTGGACCAGTTTCTTTTACCATCTTCTTCAACGGGCTCTACCTTTCAATCAACTTCATCCTCCTTCCCCCCTTATACTATTGCAGCACCAGCTCCTTCTCCTCAAACCCCTGCTTATCCTCTGTTTTTGCCAGTTCAACCACCAGTTCTGAAGCCTTCAAGCAGCAGGAGCGAAAACACGGCAGATTTTCCAATGAACTCTTGGTCCGATTCTGGACATCATCAATCTTCTTCGGAATGATTTTTAGCCCATGATTAGGCTGGTTTAGTTTAGTTTGGCTAAATTTTGGTGGCCATTTTCCTTGTTATTTCACTGCAAAACCAAAAGCATGATTGAAGTGTAATATGGGGTAAATTTCAAAGGTATTATATATACTTTTTGCTGCATGTAGCATCAGCTTTCCATTTTTTCCCGATGCGTGGTATATACAGAGGTTGTTCTCAGTTGATTATAGTTTTACCCATTTGCTTCTGTGTTCAGATTATAGATATTTTAATAAGCCAACAAAACTAAAATTCATAATTAATCAAAGAATAGCTGATTCTGATTATTTTTTATAATCGCATTCCATAATTAGATGTTACAAAATTTAAAGCAACCGAGAACAAGGGTACAGTAAATTAATGTTACGTTTTCCTGAAATCCAGAAGGGTAAAGGACAGCTCAATTTGGGATGTGCTGAATCTTTCCTTGCGAAGCAGGTTTATACTTCTTTTTCTTGTAACTGTTAAAGTAGTTATAGAACTCAATTGGCTGAAGACTTGAGGGCGAACTACTACATTGTACAAGAATGTTCTTGATATTGACTTTTGTAGCGAAGAGGGAAAAAAATGTATGTTTTTGGATAAGATCTGATGTATGCTCAAGAAAAGTCGGCAGATGCCAAATTTCTTAATCAGAGAAGAGGCAAAAAAAAAAAAAAGAATGTTATTGGTAACAATCCAATCATCAGATTAATTGAGTCGTACATATTTTAATGATGTAGACTGCCAAAATCACAGCAATAGTTTATGTGTATGCATGTATTATTTGAGTTAGTTTATGCATTAATTGTGTGTATATGATTCTGAAATCGTTAATCAACAGTAAATCCAGCCCAAAACTATTTTCTTTACATAATTATTCCACGATTTCATAAAAAAATTAATACTCCCCATAAGAAACATAGTACCATTTTCCAGACAAGCATAAAAAACTTGTTACATGCTTTTTAGCAATGCAATAGTAGAAGGATAAGAGTAACATGTGGTTGGTGAATTAAAAATGAAAATGCCTTTCTTTCATCCTGATCTTGACTCTTGCAATTTGAGACGAATATGTGGTTGGTCAAATTCATGGAGCATATGCAATGAATCAACACTTTTCTCTATATACATATATATATATATACACACACACACACAGTTTTCCATATAATTTGTTTTTCACAAGTTTTGAAACAGTTTAACAACTTTGAAGTTGCTGTTGATTTCTTCTACAATTTTGCTGTGGGCTATGCAGCATATACATTAAGAAGAGCCCACAGAATCCGAACGTTTCATTTCCTTCCATTTTCTTTGACACTTGACAGTTGACAAGGTAGATGGAGGATGGCTGGTGGGAATAAGACACAAACCCTGTTATCCATGTCGACTCCAATGTATCCAGAAGGAGTAGAATCATTCAAGGACTGGATAACAGGATAAAGTCCAGACTCTTAAAAGTTGTCTGGCTTTTATTATTTGCATTAGGAAAGGTTTCATTTGTTCTACTTTGTAGCAAGTTAAAAAATTCACCAAATCGATGGCAACCTTATCCTGGTTGCATTCCAATTAATGGTACCCAATAACATTTTATTGCCAACACAAGCTGGTGAAACTGTCTGTTCGAATATCGCTGTCGATATGACTGCTGAATTGGTAGGTGATATAGAATCCCTATAAATGATTTATGGTCTTGAAAATATGTCCTTATTCGTGGTGGTGATCAGAAATGAATCCATCCAAATTTTTTTTATACCTAAAAGAATAACATTTTATTTAATAATAGATCTCAGCAATCTTTTCTTTTCTTTTTTAAATAAAACACATCATAATTTCATATAATAATAGAACCTGCACAAATGGCCTCAACTGTCTATTTGGAGTTGATTCTTGGTGTTGGGATGATTCAGGCTTAGGATGTAATAAACGTTAGCAGTACAAATGATGTGATAGAGTTTATATGGATTTGTAGCTGATTTATAAGTTTCTTGATTTCATCTTTTGTCTTTCTTTGTTTCCCCTTAAAACCCACATTTTCTTGATCAGTAAAGCATAGTCAAACTGGATAAATCCCACAACTCATCACAAGGAGACTGAGTAATCTCAATGAACTACAAATTACAAATAAATTAAAAATAGAAATACACAGAAAACACATTAAATAAAAGTGCGTTGAACAAAATTCAAATTAACATTTAATTCTAAGCTCCCAATTTCTCTTATAAGCCATTCCACTTTCAGCTAACTACAAGCTGCAAGCTAACATCCTTGGAAGATTCAAACATGCAAATAATCAAACTCCTTATTATCAAAATAATAATCAAACTCCTTAAAACCTCTAGTTGGCAGTACTAGGGTTGAAAAAATTGGATTCGTGCTTCTTCTATCAATACTTTAATAGGGAAAAGACATTGGAAAATTAATTCAATTATATAACCTACTTGAAGTGATGGAAATGAAATATTGCACGGCTGCAAAGCTTTTAAATAAAAAAAAAACATTATCAGCTAAATCGTGCCCAAAACATTTGGAGTTTGCCGATTAAAGAGGGAAAAAGAAAAGGAGAAGAAACATCATCAAACATCTTGTTTAATTTGTAAATGTGAAAATTAGATAGTTGTTTGAAGTTGTAATTGTAAATGGTCAATTGACATATGCTGATTTAAGAAATTAAAGCTCGAAAAATAAATTATGATCTTCGAGACACAAAAAAAAAGCATTTGGAAATTACATATTACTTAAAATAAGAGCATCTGAAAGGTCAAAAGGCCGAACAGAAAAATTGGTTGCGTTCTAAGATTGGAACTAAAAGAGTTTGGGCTTCCAAAAGGCAATTGCTTCTCAATTGGCACAGAGAAGCAGAAGCACAAATATATGGCTTGGATTGCGATTAATTTGTCAAGCATGACTATTAAAATTGAAGATAGTCAAACTTCCTTTAAAAAAAAAAGATTAATCAAACTTAGTCGTATAATCAAGACAAAGCTACCAAGTCTAAAATTTGAATATGACAGGAGAAGTATTCCACATTTGATGGTTCATGCCAGTTATGACTTTTGATAGCCTATACAGTAGTATAATTGTTGATGGTAATTGGCTGATGATGAGAAATCTAATCAGTAAGAGTATATATGGCATCACAAAAAGGGGAAGAAAAGAAATATTTGTGTGTAGTATTATAGCATAATAATAGGTCGGATTTGTCTAAAGGGTGCTCATTGAAGACTCATAAAAATTTATTTCAGGTGTTATATTTTTAAAAATATAAAATTAATTAGAAAAATTGTATAAATGTAATGAAGGATAATAACTACTCCCAAATCCTCCGTCCCACTTTGATAGTTCTGTTTTCCTTTTTCGTTTGTCCCAAATTGTAGTCCACTTTCCAATTGAAAAATGTAGTTGTATTTTAATTTTCTTAAAATACTCTTATTCAATGTAAGTTGTTGTTACTATAAACCTACCCTATTTAATGAGAATTGATTCCTTTTTTACCATCAATTCAAGTTCTCATAAAGTTGTACTCTAATTAATGTGAGGGTATTTTAGGAAAATAGCTACCTAAATTGATTGTTCCAACAAAGTTAACTATTTTTTATTAAACTGTGTAAAAAAAGAACCAGAACTATCAAAGTAGGACGGATGGAGTATTAGTATATATATACATGATATATTAGGTTAAATTTAAATCTGTTAATGAGTGCTTATTAGATACTCGCTAAAAAACTCTAATAGATTTAGTACTATACAATGGAATAAGAAGAGGCGCGAACTAATTTGCTTTCTTATTTATGACCGCATATAGAAAGTTTTATCACGTTGCTTCTAGTATACAAAGTCCAACACAATATTACTTTAAAGTTGGTCCGAATATTAATGGTCCAACATAATATTAAGGGAAAATGGTCATTATCGTCCCTAAACTTTTTTCTAGAGTCGATTTAGTCCTTAACTTTTATTTCTGGCCAATTTAATATATAAACTTAATTTTCGGATCCAATTAAGGACTTCTGTGGCTGCGCCACCACCTAAAAGCAATTTATCTCCTAATTTAACATTAAACAAGGGCATTTTTGGAACTTCAGGTATGAATTGTAATCAAATTGAGTAAATTTAAAAAATTATTAGTATTTGGGGTATTTTTAAATTTAAAACTTTTTAAAGGGATTTTTAATATTTTTAATTAACTTCTTAATTCTTCCTCTGCCTCACCCCTCCTTTCTCCTTGCCGCCACCGCCACCGCCTCCCTTTCCTTGATTGGAGGCTGCTGCTGCTTTTGTTGGCTGCCTTTCCTAGCCGATTGACCTATGGTTGTGGGGTTGTTCGTTCTTAGTCTTTCATTGCTTGCCTGCTACAGAGGCTTCAGCAGAAGCAAGACAAGAAGAAGGTGTCGAATTACAAATTTTCAAATGCTGAATCAAGATAAGAAGGTGCCGAAGCCGAAGCAAGACAAGTCTTTCCGAATGCCGAATGCCGAATGCCGAAGCAAGACAGGAATAGCGCTGGCTGCTAGAACAGCGCTGGCTGCTCTTGACGGGTTTGTTCAAAAATGTATTGGGAGTAAGATTCTCCAAGGTTTTGTGGTTAATGGGCTTGTTCAAAAATGTACTGGGAGTGAGACTCTCCGAGGTTTTGGGATTGATGGGTTCGTTCAAAACCGTAATGGGCATCTGAATCTGGGGTGGTTTTGAAATCGTTTGCAATTGAACTAGAATCATGGGATTTGTAGTAGTAGAAATTTATGGACCTCAAACGTTGGAGAACAGAGGGTGATCTAGCAAGCTTGGGTTGTTGAGGATGAAGATCATTTTGGGAGTTTTGCTGGTGCTGATGGTTGTGGTGCTGTTTCTGGTTAGCTAAAGTCGAAGTAATTGCAATGGTACCAATCATGAGATTGAGGAGAACAAAGAGAACAGCAGGAGTAAACCAGCTGTTCATGGATGCCCAGATCGAGGTATAGTGATTGACATAGATTCCTTAAACATCGTGCAACTTTTGTTCTTCAGAAATGGAGGGCTGGAAGATTGGGGAACCCACTCGCCTGCATTTACAGATTTTCTCTTGTACTTTCTCAATTACAATGTAAACTCAAAGGTGGATGAAAAGAGAAGGATAAGAGGAGGAGGAGGTGGTGGCTGGCTGGTGACGGAGGTTGACAGTGGAGAGGAGATAATTTGATGTTTCCAAAAATGCCCTTGTTTAATGTTAAATTAGGAGATAAATTGCTTTTAGGTGGTGGTGCCGCCACAGAAGTCCTTAATTGGATCCGAAAATTAAGTTTATGTATTAAATTGACCAGAAATAAAAGTTAGGGACTAAATCGACTATAGAAAAAAGCTTAGGGACGAAAATGGTCATTTTTCCTAATATTAAAGTAATATTTCTATAGCCTATTAGGAGTCCAATATAAGGCGTGACCCAATTCTGTTTCTTGCTCTGTGTAAAAATATTCAAGTCAAACAGTTCTTTAATTTATTACTTTTGCAGGATAGATGTAAAAGAATGATATAATAATCCTTTTAAAACTCGCAATCCTTTTGAAAAGGTATAGGAGTTACAACCTGAATGCATAATCCTTGACCTTTTTTCTTTTTTCTTTTTTGGTTACAAAACATATTTGTCTAGATTCATTCTATGATAGTCAAATTGGCATTAATGTCAACCCTAACAACAATAAAAATTCTCGACTTTTATAAAGAAATTGTGACTAAAATTTTTATTAATAATGACAAAATTTTTTCATTTTTTGAAATATTTCAACATATGTTAAATACCTCAGGCAGGGCTTTTTTTTAAATTAATTTTCCAATAAAGGAATTTTAATGATAATACACTATAGGCCATGGGTGTGTTTGGATAGTAGATTATCTAAGATATTTTTTTGAAAAAAGAAATTCTGTAGCACTTTTTTTATACGATATATTTGAAATAAAAAAAGTGATTGGAAAATGCGTTAATGATGCAAACAAATAAATTTTGACAAATAATTCCTCCGATGTGATTTACTAACTAATAGTAACATATATTCAATTGGTAAACGGAGGAATTCCTATTATTTTATACCCTTTTGTTTGGTTTTTAGCCACCAGATGTGGCTTCTAATCCTCAGTTGACTTAGAAATCAAAGAAAATTAACGGTCTAAGGTATGCATTTCGGTTTGAAATTTAGATAACATAATGAACAGGAAACAAATTGACAAGTTTTTAGAAGTTCAAAGAGAAGAAAATAGCTAAAAATTCTGAATAAAATTTGCGTTACATTTTTATTCTGCTGAATAAAATTTGCGTTACATTTTTATTCTGCTAAATAAAATTTTTTACCTATCGTCACTTCAAGCATCTACATAAATTCAAGCTGAAAGAGACATCAACACTCAAATTAATTGAGAAGGCAACAAATATCTTCAAATCATGATGTGTCCAGCTTTAGTCTGGATAACTATCACGGTACTTGCAACTGTTCTTCTCTTCAATTCATTGTTGATCGGAAAGAACAAGAAGAAGAAATTGCCCCCTAGTCCAAGAGGACTTCCTATTCTAGGACATCTTCATCTGTTGGGGAAAAATCCTTACCAGGATCTGCATAAGCTGTCTATGCAATATGGTTCTATCATGCATCTACGATTCGGATTCATATCAAACATCATTGTTTCATCGCCCCATGCGGCTGAGCAATTCCTGAAGACATATGATCTTGTTTTTGCCAGTAGGCCACCTCATGAGGCTGCTAAGCATATGAGTTTTGGGCAAAGAAGCCTGGCCTTTGGGAAGTATGGTCCATATTGGCGCAACATGCGTAAATTATGCACCTTAAATTTGCTTAGTAATCTTAAGATCAGTTCATTTCAGTCTATGAGAAGGGAAGAGCTTGGATTGTTTGTTGAATCACTCAAACAGGCGGCTCTTAATCAAGATGTTGTTGATATTGGTGCAGAAGTTGCTGCCTTAAGCGCGAACATGACTTGTCTGATGGTGTTTGGAAAGAAGTATGCTGATAAGGAATTCGATGAGAGAGGCTTCAAAGCTGTGATCAAAGAGGCTATGCAATTAATGGCAACACCTAACCTTGGAGATTACTATCCTTTTCTTAAGGTACTTGATCTTCAAGGCTTGACCAGGAGAATGAAGGCGGTTGGCAAAATTTTTGATGAATTCTTAGAGAAGATTATTGATGAACACGAGCAATCTGCAAACCAAGCGAGGCAAGCTGATGACTTTGTCTATACCATTTTGGCCCTCATGAAATCTAAAGAAACTGAATTTGAATTTGATCGCCGCCACATCAAAGCAGTTTTGGTGGTAAGGAATGCATGAATTAAGTTTACAATCTCCTCTTAAGTTGGATGCTCCATTTCTTTCTCAAGTCTGCAATGATCCACGGCTTACTTTCTCAAAGGCCAAAGCTTTTGTCGTTTACATAGCCAATACAACATTTTAGTTTGCTCCTGGTGATCATTTCTTGCTTCTTACTTTCCATCAGTCTTTATATTTACTAGCTTAAGTCACAATAGGATCTTTCTGAATTCCGAATCAACTTCTCTCTAATCATGATTGACAAGTGTCAGGTTAACTGACGGTGTTCTATTGTTAGTCCACTAGGGTATGAGTACTTTCTGCCATTGCTTTCCCATAACATTAGTTAATCTCCTGAAACATAGAGATTAAAAAAATATGCATCTTCATTTCAGGACTTACTTACTGCAGCAATGGACACTACAGCTACAACTGTTGAATGGATACTCGCGGAGCTCTTGAAAAACCCCCGAGTAATGAAGAAAGTCCAGCAAGAATTGGAAGAAAAAGTAGGCCTACACAGGATGGTTGAGGAATCAGAATTGGAAAACCTAACATACTTAGACATGGTTGTAAAGGAAGCATTAAGGCTCCATCCTGTTGTACCATTACTTCTTCCTCATGCAGCCTTGGAGGATTGCATAGTTGATGGTTTCCATATACCGAAAGATTCCAGAGTGATGATCAATGTTTGGACAATCGGAAGAGATCCAAATGCATGGTCTGATCCTGAGAAGTTTACACCAGAGAGATTTATTGGGAGCGACATAGATGTAAGAGGACATGATTTCCAGCTTATTCCCTTTGGCTCAGGCAGAAGAAGCTGCCCTGGAATGCAGTTGGGGCTAACTGTGGTCCGTCTTATGGTAGCACAAACAGTGCACTGTTTCAATTGGAAACTTCCAAATGGGATGCTGCCTTCAGAGCTAGACATGACCGAGGAATTTGGCCTTGTGGTGACCAGGGCCAAGCATCTGATGGCTATTCCAACATATCGATTGAGTAAATGATTAAGCAGGTCTTGAGATGCATACTTTTTCTATATTGCACCTTATATATTAAGGTCTACTCTGCTAAGTTCTTGAAATGATCAATGGTTGTCAAGAATAGATATCATGAGAGAACCATGTACTTTAAAATCTTCTTCTTTTGTCACTTAAAAAGTACGAAAGATGGAATCTTTTTCACAAATTCTGTACAATTAAAATTAGGATTACTGCATTTTTCTTTTATATTCTCTTATAAAGTATGCATGTTAATTTGAAAGAATAGAAGCTCTAAAAGTAGATAAAGAAATGGGGAAATATTTTCTGTGTTTCTCAGTTATTTACAATGATATAGAATGGCTGTACTTATAGGTTTACAATGAGATATGATATATTGAACCTAATCAAATTCGAATCTATAACTATACAAGTAAAAATTTTTGATAAGATATATACAAATTTGTCTTTCAGTTAGGATTATTGAGTTATAGGGTAAAATATTACTATACTGAACCTAATTAAATGTGTGCTAATGATAAAAGAATCGCTTCTTCACTAGCTTGTGTTGTCACATCCTAATTAGGGCTAATCGCACTTTATCCCCTTTAGGTATGGGTCGTTTCTCACTTTACCCCTCAACGTTTGTTTTTCCTCAATTTACCCCAAAGATTGATGGTCAACTCCAATGGAGATAAACAGAAAAATGAAAAGACAGTAATATCCTTAAGAAAATAATGAACAAACCAAATTACCCATATCTCTAGGTTCATGAAATACAAGTTTCCAAAATTACCCTGACAAAATGGAGAAGGGAAATCTCCCGCCACATGCGACAAAAAAAAAAAAAAAGAAATTAGGAGGACAAAAAGTTTCTTTTTGTTGTTGTCGGTCAATTTCTCTCACTTTGTCCTCTATCAGCCACTTTCTCCTTTGGCTGAATCCCTAACAAAACCTCCATTAAAGAACTTGAAATTCGCCAGAATCTTGAATGGAAAAGATGAAGTCAATCGATGAACTTGCGTAGCAGACAACAAAATTGAATTTGAAGATTGTGGAAGTAGATCGTAGCAAGGGCAGTCCTTAAGGTTTGGCTTTGCAATTTTTTCTCGATCTTAGTAGAAACAACAATAGCAGGGTATGGGTTTTTTTAGTGGCTCAATAGCCTTTAATGTGGTAGACAATTACTGTTTGAATCATATGTTGCTGTGGTCCCCTATTTTGTTGCTGTGGTCACCTTTTCTTCAAGGGCAAAATGTGACCTCTTAAGTAATAACACATGTGAGAGCTTCAATCAATAGGTTAAGGATGCTAGGGAGGAGTCTGTTTTGACTATGTTTGAAGCCATTTGAAGGCAAATAATGTGTAGATTTCAAGAAAAAAGAGACTGGATTCAGAAGGTGAAGTCTCACAATTGTCCGAGGATTTGTCAGAAAATTGAAGAGAGGAAAAAATAATTAGCTCAGTTTGACGCACTTATGTCCATAAGAGAGATGTATGAGGTGACTGGTATAGCTGAAACTTTTGTTGTTAATGCAATTCAAAGGTCTTGCACATGTAGTGAGTGGGATATGACAGGAATTCCGTGTGTTCATGCATATGCTGGACTTGTGCAAGACAATAAAAATCCATATGCATATGTTAATGATTGATACTCAGTGGAAACATATAAAAAGGCATATGCAGGAGTTATTATGCCTATGCCAGACCATGCAAATTAGGTGAACATAAATTTTGATTTATTATTCCCATCTCGTAGGAGGATAGCCTCAGGTAGACCTAAGAAATTGAGAAAAAAGGCTCCATTAGCGGATTTACATGTTAAAAAAGGATCTAAAATAGGGCTGCTAATTCATTGTAGTCATTGTGGTCATACTGATCACAATAATAGAAGTTGCAAAGTCACTGGGCAAAAGAAACTAGTGAATGCACATGTAAAAGCTAAAATATATACTTGTTGGGTTTTTTATATCTACATCTAGCTGTCACTTTTTGATGTGTTGCAAGGTACATGGACCTACTAAACGAGCTGCTAGACTTCTAGCACAAGATAGAGGTGAAAAAAGTGGTACCAATAGGGGTGTAGGAAGGGGAGCTGGTAAGGGCCACTCTAAAATTAATGTTGAGCCTATTTTGATTTCTAGTGTTGGGATGAGTGCTGAAATGCTGATATAACTAATTCTACTACTGCAAGAGGCCCAACTAGAGTTAATTGGAGAGGTAGAGTAGCAGCAGGCGTAAGGGTAAGGGTTGGGACCATAACAATGGCCCACTATGTGGCATTGGACTTTGGAATGGCCAAGGGCTATCAACAAGTAAAACATATATACTATTTGACTCTATGTAAAACATAATATCAACGAGTAAAACATATATTCCATTTGACTCTAAGTAAAACATATATCAACAAGTAAAATAGTCTGTTCGAATATTGTTGTCAATATGACTACTGAATTGGTAGGTGATATAGAATCCCTATAAATGATTTATGGTTTCGAAAATATGCTCTAATTCGTGGTGGTGGTTGGAAATGAATCCACCCAAAAATTTTTTTATACCTAAAAGAATAACATTTTATTTAATAATAGATCTCAGCAATCTTTTCTTTTCTTTTCTTTTTTAAATAAAACACATCATAATTTCATATAATAATAGAACCTGCACAAATGGACTCAACTATCTGTCCGGAGTTAATTCTTGGTGTTGGGATGATTCAGGCTTAGGATGTAATAAACGTTAGCAGTACAAATGATGTGATAGAGTTTATATGGGTTTGTAGCTTATTTATAAGTTTCTTGATTTCATCTTTTATCTGTCCTTATTTCCCCTTAAAACCCACATTTTCTTGATCAGTAAAGCATAGTCAAACTGGATAAATCCCACAACTCATCACAAGGAGACTGAGTAATCTCAATGAACTACAAATTACAAATAAATTAAAAATAGAAATACACAGAAAACACATTAAATAAAAGTGCGTTGAACAAAATTCAAATTAACATTTAATTCTAAGCTCCCAATTTCTCTTATAAGCCATTCCACTTTCAGCTAACTACAAGCTGCAAGCTAACATCCTTGGAAGATTCAAACATGCAAATAATCAAACTCCTTATTATCAAAATAATAATCAAACTCCTTAAAACCTCTAGTTGGCAGTACTAGGGTTGAAAAAATTGGATTCGTGCTTCTTCTATCAATACTTTAATAGGGAAAAGACATTGGAAAATTAATTCAATTATATAACCTACTTGAAGTGATGGAAATGAAATATTGCACGGCTGCAAAGCTTTTAAATAAAAAAAAAACATTATCAGCTAAATCGTGCCCAAAACATTTGGAGTTTGCCGATTAAAGAGGGAAAAAGAAAAGGAGAAGAAACATCATCAAACATCTTGTTTAATTTGTAAATGTGAAAATTAGATAGTTGTTTGAAGTTGTAATTGTAAATGGTCAATTGACATATGCTGATTTAAGAAATTAAAGCTCGAAAAATAAATTATGATCTTCGAGACACAAAAAAAAAGCATTTGGAAATTACATATTACTTAAAATAAGAGCATCTGAAAGGTCAAAAGGCCGAACAGAAAAATTGGTTGCGTTCTAAGATTGGAACTAAAAGAGTTTGGGCTTCCAAAAGGCAATTGCTTCTCAATTGGCACAGAGAAGCAGAAGCACAAATATATGGCTTGGATTGCGATTAATTTGTCAAGCATGACTATTAAAATTGAAGATAGTCAAACTTCCTTTAAAAAAAAAAGATTAATCAAACTTAGGGCCTGTTTGGAACCTGAGTTTTTTGGGAGTTTGTTTAAAACTTTACTGTAGTGCACTGTAGAAGTTTTTGAAAAAATTTTGTAGAAGTTTTTGTAAGGTGAAAAATTTTGTAGAAGTTTTTGTAAGGTGAAAAACTTTTTTTTCTTTTTTTTTCTTTTCTTTTTTTTCTCTTTCTTTCTTTTTCTTTTTCTTTTTCTTTTTCTTTTCTTTCTCTTTTTCTTCTTCTTCTTCTTCCTTCCCCCTCCCCTTCCCCGTTACCTCTGCTGCTTGAACAGGCCACATCTTTGCAATCCACTCTCTTTCTTCATTTCCCCCAAGCCCACCGGCCTCCGCATTTCGCCAACCGCCTTCACATCCACTGCACTATCACCGCTATCATCAGCGTACCATTCACGGACAACAGAGACAGCACCCACTACACGGCAGGCTTTAGAGCCGAAATGGTAGAAAAAACAGAGATCTCCAGTTCTCATGGACTACATATTGTTCTGGGCTTGCTTGTTCTTGACGCCGTCCCATTTGGATACACCACCATTGGCTGTTTGGTCCTCCCATGACCACTCCCCTGGCTCCATTTTTTATGGGCAATTTTCCTTCTCCCTCTCTCCTCCGCTTTCCCCGCCACCCTCACCCTCCCCCGGTGCGATCTGGTCTGGCGACCAGATCGGCCAGAGGGGAAGGGTGGTGGGGGAGGAGTGGGAGAGACGCAGAGAGAAAAAAAAAGACAGAGGGGAGGATGGTAGGGGAGGAAGAGGGGGAGAGGGAAAAAAAAAAAAAAGACCGGAAGAGGCGGCGGAGATGGTGGCCAGCGACGGAGGTGGTGGGGGGGGAGGAAGAAGAAGAAAAGGGGAAGGGAATTTTTTTTTGTTTTGGATATTTTAAGTGTGTAGGTTAAAAACTTTGATAAGTTTTTGGGGTTCTTGTAGCACAAGTTGTTAAAAAACTAGTATAATAAAAACATGGTAAAAAACAGGCCTTCCAAACAGGCCCTTAGTTGTATAATCAAGACAAAGCTACCAAGTCTAAAATTTGAATATGGCAGGAGAAGCATTCCACATTTGATGGTTCATGCCAGTTATGACTTTTGATAACTTATACAGTAGTATAATAATTGGCTGATGATGAGAAATCTAATCAGTAAGATTATATATGGCATCACATAAAGGGAAGAAAAGAAATACTTGTGAGTAGTATTATAGTATAATAATATGTTGGGTATGTTTAACGGGTGCTTATTGAATACTCATAAAAATCTATTTCAAGTAGGGGTGGACAAAAAAACCTGCCGATCCGAAAACCTGATGAACCCGATCCGATCCGATCCGAAAAATAGGATATCCGATTCGATTTTTCTTAGCGAGACAAATGAGGATCGGGTACCCACAAAAATGGGTACTGATACGGATAAAAAAGATAAAAATCCATGGGTACCCAACCCGCAAGGTATATTATATAAATATTTAAAAAATTAGGGGTCATTTTATAATTTTATAATTTTAATCCTAAATGTAAGTGAAATGGCTCATAACCTCATATTCTAATCTCATATGATCCGCCTCTCCTTATCTTGTCTGAAGAAAGAGAATATTCTCAATGAAGCCTGAACCAAATGAACAAAATGAAAAAAAATTTGTGAAACTCTATCATAAGAATTGTTCATCCCTTCATCCTTTTCATTTTTATTCTACCTGCATTGATCTTTCTTGCAAATTTTTCATCAATTCAATCAAATATTTGTGTTTGAAGCTCCAATTTTCTGTTAGCTAGGTAATTAAAAAATTTATGTCTTTCATTTATTTATTTATTTGATTTATTTTATTGGAATTATGTCACTTAAATTTCTCTCTTTTGTTTTAATGCAAGAAATTTATTTTTCTTTTTCATCACCTTTAGTGCCATAAGGTCTATTCCAAAGATGTAAGGAAGTTCGGGAGGGTTTTTCAAACTTATTTTGGATATACTTTCTCCAAAAATAATCAGCTCTGTTCAATTATTTTTCGGACTTGATTACACAGTCGATTCATTTGGGATGCAGTCTTGTACCATAACATCCTTAAGGAAGTTGGAAAAGTTGCCGAATACTTATTACCCTTGTGTTTGTTGTGTTGTAGAAGGATGAAATGTGTGAGAATGGTAATGTACTCAAAATTATCATGAAATTTTCTTTTATCTATTAGATATTATAATTCCAATATGTACTAAATTTATGAGATTGGTTTCATTGTTGGATGAAATGCATGAGAATGGTGATGTATGGACTTTGATAATAATATCTCTATTAATATTAATTGGAAAGCGGATTTTTTTTATATTGAAAAACATATTGATATTAGGTGGAAAGCAATTTTTTTATTGGAAAATAGTTTTTTTTTTAGTGGCGGGTGCCCTATGACCTGCCTCTTTTTTTCGAGTACCCGAAGACATTAGGAGCAGGTTAAGATTGCAAAATGGTTGATCCGATATATTAGGGTCGGATCAACCAAATCATAATAGGGGCGGATACCCGACCCGTGTCCACCCCTAATTTCAGGTGTTATATTTTTGAAAATATGATATTAATTTGAAAACTTGTATAAATATAAGGATAATAACTATTAGTATGTATATATATACATGATATGTTAGGTCAAATTTGAGTGTGTTAATGAGTCCTTATTAGATACTTGCTAAAAAACTCTAATAGATTTAGTACTATACAATGGAATAGGAAGAGGTGCGAACTAATTTGCTCTCTTATTTGTGACCTGATATAGAAAGTTTTAGCACATTGCTTCTAGCATACAAAGTCCAACACAATATTACTATGGCTATTAATAGTCCAACATAATATTAAAGTAATATTTCTGTAGCCTATTAATAGTCCAAGATAAGGCGTGACCCAATTCTGTTTCTTGCTCTATATAAAAATATTCAAGTTAAACAGTTCTTTAATTTATTACTTTTGCAGGATAGATGTAAGAGAATGATATAATAATCCTTTTAAAACTCGCAATCCTTTTGAAAACGTATAGGAGTTACAACCTTAATGCATAATCATTGACTTTTTTTTTTTGTTACAAAACATATTTGTCTAGATTCATTCTATGATATCAAATTGGCATTAATATCAACCCTAACAACAATAAAAAT
Source organism: Coffea eugenioides (assembly GCF_003713205.1). Lineage (NCBI taxonomy): Eukaryota > Viridiplantae > Streptophyta > Magnoliopsida > Gentianales > Rubiaceae > Coffea > Coffea eugenioides. The sequence continues at coordinate 10,106,786 of NC_040041.1, forward strand.
TCTTGACTTTTACAAAGAATTTGTGACTAAAATTGTGATTAATAATGACAAAAAATTTTCTTTTTTTGAAATATTCCAACATATGTTAAATACGTCAAGCAGGGCTTTTTTTAAAATTAATTTTCCAATAAAGGTACTTTAATGAAAATCACTATAAGCCATCGGATAGTAGATTATCTGAGATAATTTTTTTAAAAAAATACTATAGTATTTTTTTTTTGATATGATGTACATGAGATAAAATGATGGTTAGAAAATGTATTGATAATGCAAGCAAATAAATTTTGACAAATAATTCCTGTGATGTGATTTACTACCTAATAGTAACACATATTCCATGGGTAAACAGAGGAATTCCTATTATTTTATTTAAGCCACCTGATGCAACTTCTAATCCTCAGTTGATTTAGAAATCAAAGAAAATTAACGGTTCCGTTTGAATTTAGATAACAAAATTAATAGGAAACAAATTGACCGGTTTTTTAGAAGTTCAAAGAAAAGAAAACAGCCAAAAATTCTGAATAAAGTTTGTGTCACATTTTTATTCTGCTAAATAACATTTGTTACCTATCATCACTTCAAGCATCTGCATAAATTCAAGCTGAAAAAGACAAGAAAGCAACAAGGATCTTCCAAATCATGATGTTTTCAGCTTTGGTCTGGGTAACTTTCACAGTACTTGCAACTGTTCTTCTCTTCAATTCATTGTTGATCAGAAAGAACAAGAAGAAGAAATTGCCCCCTAGTCCAAGAGGAGTTCCTATTCTAGGACATCTTCATCTGTTGGGGAAAAATCCTCACCAGGATCTGCATAAGCTGTCTAAGCAATATGGTTCTATCATGCATCTACGATTCGGATTCATATCAAACATCGTTGTTTCATCCCCCCATGCGGCTGAGCAATTCCTGAAGACATATGATCTTGTTTTTGCCAGTAGGCCACCTCATGAAGCTGCAAAGTATCTGATGTTTGGGCAAAGAAGCCTGGCCTTTGGGAAATATGGTCCATATTGGCGCAACATGCGTAAATTATGCACCTTAAATTTGCTTAGTAATCTTAAGATCGGTTCATTTCAGTCTGTGAGAAAGGAAGAGCTTGGATTGTTTGTTGAATCACTCAAACAGGCGGCTCTTAATCATGATGTTGTTGATATTGGTGCTGAAGTTGCTGCCTTAAGCGCGAACATTACTTGTCTGATGGTGTTTGGAAAGAAGTATGCTGATAAGGAATTTGATGAGAGAGGCTTCAAAGATGTGATTAAAGAGGCTATGCAATTAATGGCAACACCTAACCTTGGAGATTACTATCCTTTTCTCAAGGTACTTGATTTTCAAGGCTTGACCAGGAGAATGAAGACTGTTGGCAAAATTTTTGATGAATTCTTAGAGAAGATTATTGATGAACACGAGCAATCTGCAAACCAAGCTAGGCAAGCTGATGACTTTGTCTATACCATTTTGGCCCTCATGAAATCTAAAGAAACTGAATTTGAATTTGATCGCCGCCACATCAAAGCAGTTTTGGTGGTAAGGAATGCATGAATTAAGTTTACAATCTACTCTTAAGTTGGATGCTCCATTTCTTTCTCAACTCTGCAATGATCCATGGCTTACTTTCTCAAAGGCCAAAGCTTTTGTCGTTTACATAGCCAATACAACATTTTTAGATTGCTCCTGGTGATCATTTCTTGCGTCTTACTTTCCATCAGTCTTTATATTTACTAGCTCAAGTCACAGTAGGATCTTTCTGAATTCTGAATCAACTTCTCTCTAATCATGATTGACAAGTGTCAGGTTGACTGATGGTGTTCTATTGTTAGTCCACTAGGGTGTGAGAACTTTCTGCCATTGCTTTCCCTTAACATTAGTTAATCTCCTGAAACATAGAGATTAAAAAAATATGCATCTTCATTTCAGGACTTGCTTACTGCAGCAATGGACACTACAGCTACAACTGTTGAATGGATACTCGCGGAGCTCTTGAAAAACCCCCGAGTAATGAGGAAAGTCCAGCAAGAATTGGACGAAAAAGTAGGCCTACACAGGATGGTTGAGGAATCAGAATTGGAAAACCTGACATACTTAGACATGGTTGTAAAGGAAGCATTAAGGCTCCATCCTGTTGTACCATTACTTCTTCCTCATGCAGCCTTGGAGGATTGCATAGTTGACGGTTTCCATATACCGAAAGATTCCCGAGTGACGATCAATGCTTGGACAATCGGAAGAGATCCAAATGCATGGTCTGATCCTGAGAAGTTTACACCAGAGAGATTTATTGGGAGCAACATAGATGTAAGAGGACATGATTTCCAGCTTATTCCCTTTGGCTCAGGCAGAAGAAGCTGCCCTGGAATGCAGTTGGGGCTAACTGTGGTCCGTCTTATGTTGGCACGAATGGTGCATTGTTTCAATTGGGAACTTCCAAATGGGATGCTGCCTTCAGAGCTAGACATGACCGAGGAATTTGGCCTTGTGATGACCAGGGCCAAGCATCTGATGGCTATTCCAGCATATCGATTGAGCAAATGATTAAGCAGGTCTTGAGATGCATACTATTTCTATATTGCACCTTATATATTAAGGTCTACTCTGCTAAGTTCTTGAAATAATAAATGGTTGTCAAGAATAGGTAGGTATTCATGACAGAACCAAGTACTTTAAAAGCTTCTTCTTTTGTCACTTATAAAGTATGAAAGATGGAATCTTTTTCACAAATTCTGTACAGTTTAAATTAGGATTACTGCATTTTTCTTTTATATTCTCTTATAAAGTATGCATGTTAATTTGAAAGAGTAGAAGCTATAAAAGTAGATAAAGAAATGGGGAAATATTTTCTGTGTTTCTCAGTTATTTAAAATGATATAGAAGACCAAGCACTACAGGAATTGCTCACCAAATATGAGAAAGCATCAGGGAAAAAGCATCAACAATGAGAAGTCAGCAGTGTTCTTCAGCAGAAATTGCAGCAGACAGCAAAGGAAGGATATGTGTAAACAGTTGGTAAGTGGCTTCAAAGGGCTAAACTTGATTGCTGCGGTGAACTGCACGGATTGCATAATACATTGAACAGGGGACATGAACATCTTTTTGAATATTGGATCCTGTGTTCTCGTATGATCATTAGGAGGGCTCCTCATTGTACAATTTCTCATCCATGAGAATCGTACAACTATGAGATTTTCATCCATTTTCCCTACCTATTGATCAAAACTTTGAATAACTCGCTTAGTTTTTATTGAAACCGAGCACTTTCCGTAAAATAATAAGGGCAAAGGACACTAATTGATAGGGAAAACAAAAAGCTATATGCAGTACAAAACCACAAGTCGAGCAATTTGGGATTTTACACTTTTACTTCGGTGTAAATAAGGAAGGGAAAAAATCGATAAATAGTTTTTCAAAGTTTCATATTTGAAATAGCCTCGAAAGTATACCCCAGATTGTATTTTGACCTGAAAAGCATACGAGCATGTCACATTGCCAAAAGTGTTTGCTTATTGTTATAGGCTTTGAATTGTCAGGCAAAGTTGGTGGGTGGTTTGCCCCTGTTCTGTATCAGTATGTTGAACGCCTTTTTGTTTCATGAGAAAATGGAATTGAGATTTCTCCAGACGCAACAGAAGTTTCAAGAGCTAATGCAAAAACGTAACAACCACTAGTGGAAAGAAGCCTTCGAAAACTACCAGTAACTCTCGATACAGCCTCTTGCAAAGCGTTAAAGGCCACTAAATCATTAAACAAAAATCAGTTTGTGATGGCGAATTGAAGATCCGTATCCAAATCTCGATCCCGACACCGGTATAAACAAGAACATGAAAAACACTTGAAACAGTAATGGATCATGAGATAAAATATGATTTTGAGGCCCTAATTCGCAAGTTAAATGTGCAAAAAGGAGTACAGGCGCCAATACCAAGCGATTCCTAAGCACTAAAGTGTAGAAGTTTTTTGTGATAATGAATAAATCGCGAAACAGATACAAAGCATCACAGAAGGCTCGGCAGAAACATGTAGAAGCATCAGCACCAATCTGCAGAAGGAAAAAATTCACGCATAGCTTTTCGGCTAGAATTCAAGTCCAACATGTTCTCAGGCAAATATTGCCAAAAGGGACCCCAACGCCAACCTGCGAGGATGTAATTACAATCTCACATTATTGGACATATCTCTGTAACATGCAAAAGTAATCGCCAAATGCATTCCCAACAAAAGTCACAGATAAAATCTTACGCGGATGTCATGATGTCAGCATGTATTCAAGCTTTCAAGACAGCTTTGTGAACCATCGTCTCCTTGTGAATTTGATGGCAACTCTTTTCCACAAGATCAAGAAGCTTTTCTAAATTCATAGCCCATGAATTCAAGATATCATTGCTATCTTTTGCTTTTTGGAAACAGACTACTCCCAGTGGCCTGTCAATCTTTGCAACCAGTGCTGTGGAGACAACCATATCTGACAGATGCTTCTCAGCCTCCTGCAATAGGGAGAAATCGAATAGAAACACGTATAACATTAGAGAAGAAGACGACGAAAACAATGTGTTCGAAATATCTGCAAAATCACATTTTCAAGAAAACTGCAAATCTTCCGAGACTGTAAAAGAAACACGGCCAGGGTTTCAATTGTATAACGACACTCTTTCTATGCAAATATTGGCTAAATAACCAAAATACAGTTACCAGACAGTAAGAAATTACGGGTTCTTTGATTTGAAAAAAAAAAAAGAAGATTGCTGTAAAGTTAACTCCCAAAGGGAGTTCTACTTGGTGAAGTGAAAAACAAAATCTTGCAAAAGGATTTCTTGCACGAAGGATGGAAAAAGAAAGGACAGATCATGTAATTGAATGGGAAAAAATGGAAACACCAGGCAAAAGAGGACAACTAATATAATAGATCTGAATCACTGAATAATTATGACATAGCCCTCTAAAGCTTATAGGCACATAGATATCCCAAAACCACAAAGCCCGGTTTAAAAGGTAAATTCAGATAAAAAGGACCTACCAAGGGTTCATTATGCAGGGTAAATGCCTTTGCAGAACTGCATTATGCATATATGATGATGGGGTACAGTATATGCTTCTATATAGAGTATGCAGTAGGATGAACGATGGAAAAGTCTGTACTGCTAAAGCAGTGAAACAGGAGAAAATCTGAGAAAAAAATGCTAGCATCCCACTTTTTCTCCTTTGTTACAATCCAGTCCAGGTCCATCATGATCCAAAGAAATCCTTTTGGCCCTTCATGTTTGGTTTCATGGCACTTACATCTCATGTTTCCATGTTCAACATGCTTGATCACTAGAGTTTCCATGATTCTATTTGATACGGCTAAAATATACCAACATCCATAGTTACAAAAACAAATGGCACCAGATGTTTCAAAATTTAAACACAAGGGCCTACATAGGAACAATTACATAATATAAGCAAGTAAAAGTGTTCAGCTGAAACACAGGAACCAAAATGGAAACCAGTCAAGAACTTTGGGGGCTAAATCTACAATCATCCCAGCTTTAAAAAGCATGAGGGACAAATGAATTGGAATTAAAGTTTGTAAGGGTCTTGAAAGAGGAAAGACATAAAGTAACCAAGCACCATAAAGTCTATTATATGTGCAGGAAGAGGATAGCAGATGATAAATTAAATAGAGATTTGGAGGGTACAGAATTTCCATCATAAATTCTTCCTATAGCACAATAGCAGCAAGTTTAAGGCTTTCTTTTCAATTGGTATAGGGAAGGACGAAAAAGGGGGGGGGGGGGGTGGTGGTTTACCATCCTAGTCTCTATATATAACACAGCTGAAATGAATATAAGAAATTCTAGGTGCACGTCATAAACCATGAGAGACATGAAATGGCTCAAAAGCATGTATAGATACTTAGGTGAAATAAGGGCACTTTAAACTGATTTCAACATACATCCAGTATGCAGTTTCAGAAAAGAACCAAAACATGCACCTACTACAAAACTAAGCCATTCTCTTTGGTGTTAAGACTTTTTCACATTATTACATTCATAACTGTTCTACAGTTCAGCACAAGAAAAAAGTTTAATTGACGTATCATGCCAAACATCTTTAAAACCAAAATACTCAGAAAATTCTGTCATTAACTTGAACAATGTATCATATATCATGTCAAACAATTTTTTCATCTTAATTTCAAGTTCAAGTTACAGAAACAAATCGTATGGTATGGGCATGGGCAATTAATATTTATTAGAAGCTTCTTACTGACCAAACACAAAATGATCCAGAATCCTGATTAAACTCATCTTACAAATGAAGTTGAAAAATAATTAGAACCCAGTAGAGTTGATACAGCAATAATCCGTGTTTTGTTAACCACATTGCGCAGCTGCTAGCACAAGACCATAGGAGAAATGGGGAAAGAAAGGACAAAAGGGAAAAAAAATTGGAAGAGAGAAGGAAGGTTATTTGACATAAAGCAACACCTGGTGAGACGTAAGCCCTAGCAATCCATGTCCAGCACATCATCAGTTCAATCATTTCCATTCAAAAGAAAAAGGAATTTTCACATAAAAGGAAGATTTCATTCACCAGTATTGTTTTTGTCACCATCATCATTATTTATATCACCATATGAAACAGCTTAAGTGTAAAAACCACAAGATGTACAAAAAAGAAAGAAGATTTTTGCTTTTGTTTTTTTGTTGTTGTTTTGGGGGGGGCGTCGCTGAGGAATAACAAGTTTGCTGCAAGTACATAAAAATTATAACTAGAATTGATTTACTTTCTGCAGGAATGGGGAACAAAGTATAATATCTTTCTATATATAAAGCATGAGTCTGATGTTAATGAAGTTTTTTAACCCCCAATTCATCAACCACTAAGAAACTACCACAAATCATAACACTGAAAACACCAACACAACCCATGTAATGAAAGATGAAATTGGACAAACCTCTCACACAAAATTAATGGAATATCAAGGTAGTTTTATAACTACCCCTAATACTTCACGGTAGTTTTATAGCCATCCGTAACTTCTATTTTTTTTAAACAAATGCAGATGGAACTACTAGTGTTACAAGAAATGAAACAAACCTGGATACTTAGACACAGTAAATCTGCAAGTCTCTTCAAGGTTACTCGTGAATAATACTTTGAGACAACAAGGATATTCTGCATTGCAAGAATACTTCTGTAGATTAGTGATCATTGATTTACTAAGAAAATCAAAAGAGACAACAGACTGCTATAACAGCAGTAAATTCAGGGGGTGTAGTCATTATGAAAATTAGACATATCACATAGATTAAAGATTTCCAGGAAATTACGTGTTCTATTACTCTGAGTCTAAGGTCCTCAGCTGCTTTATCAGCTAAGGAGCCACCAAGCATGTTCTGCTCATTGTCAAACTCTTCTTTAAATGTATTCCACAAGGCTGTCCACTGGATGACCTCCATTGTAATCAATTGTTTCAAAAGCAGCCTTATCACAGAATCAGGCCCAAATTAGTGTAACTCAGATGCAGCACAGACAAGAGTAGGCCACAAGGAAAACAGAGGAAACTGAAAAATCTTATACAGGACAAACCTAAAATGAGGAATTTCTGAAAGATTTTTGTCCTCCAAAGTTGAGTTAAGAAGACTTGACTGCATAGAATCATGTGGTGAAAGCACCAAATACCAGCATATTTTCCTAAGCACCTGCACAAATGATGGTAATGAAAGAGATCAGCAGAGCTGAAAGAAAATCTGTTCAACTGTCAACCAATCTTTAATTTATGACACAATATCTAATCAAGTAGAATAAAGATATGTTCATGGAAGAGGTCCTTTACCGGAACCCATTGTGTAGGGTCCTCTTTAACAGAGGGGATGTCATATATTGCCTTGTAACAGCGGCATATTTCAAGATAATCATTGCTATGTGAATGGTACCTATACAGATAAGATTGAAATAGTAAGCAGACAGGTTGGTTTTGGAAACTATTTGCCAACAAATTTTTGAATTATGACCATGTTACCTGTCAGGTAAAAGATATACAGCTATCAAAACCGTACATAAAAGACACCATTATGAGACACACTCAATGTATCACAACACCAGACTCAATCTCAATGAGTTCAAAACTGCCTAAAAATCAGGAAAGCACCACTTCACGCGTTTCACTGTTTGTCACGCTACTGCATAAACCAAATTCGAAACTTACCTAGGGTGCAGTCCTAATAATGGTTACAAAAGTACAGGCATATTTCCTTTTTCAAATTCATGTACTTGCTCAAGCTCCAAGCAATATTACAGTCGCCTCCCATACTGATTATGGCAACCTTCAGTCAATTAAGAGGGGCTTAGAATTTGTAAAATGATCAAATTGGTCCTTGATGTTGATTTTCTTCAAATAAGGATATGAATGTCTTATGAACTATGAATACTTTTAATCATTCTTTAGAGGTGGGGTGGACTCTCTGATAGAGATCTTATTAAAACGTCACATGATTGCTACAATTGTTTGCAAATTTATGAGACTGGCAGTGAAAAGTTACCAAACATCAGAACATAGTAAAGTATCCAAGGCCACAACCTTTTGTCATCTCAAAAACTGCTAAAAAGAACACAACGCATTGCTTTGAAAGCATTGCCAGCAGAACTACTTGAAGCCCCCAATATCACTAATTAGCTAGAATTGCTGAAGTTCCACTCGAATATTAGTACCCTTTAAAAGCTTATCAATGATTTTATAATCTAACTGCAGTTGCACAATACCTCTACTGGCTAAAGGTTCATCAAATTAAACTATAACCCATTATCTTTGGCACAGAGAGAGAGAGAGAGAGATAGAGAGATTGATATTCACCAAACAGCAACTAAAAGCAGGCAGCCGAATGCCTTCTCTTAGCTGCTTTTGTTTTAATTTCTTCTTTCACACCAAAAAACCAACAGAGGCCTAAAACTGACAGTAGTAAAAGGGCAATCAAGAACCCATACCGAATCATCAATTCATAGTAGATTCGCTTCAACTCCAAGAGTGATGGAATATCAGCAGGAGCCTCTTCCACTATATTTTCACCTTCCTTGGGTTTTTTCTTTTCTTTTGAAGTATCAGCTTCAAAAACTCTTGGACTTATCTTTCTTGAGAGTATTTGTGCACGCACATAATCCCTGCGATCTAAACAAAGACGAACCTGCAAAATCGTGACATCAAATGGTGCACAAAGTTCCTGATATCTGTCCTGGCTTTAAGAACAAGTAATGGAAAGAGTTTAAAGCGTACTTGTTCAAGAATAAAAGCTATTTTCTCCGTTTTCGCCATTGCACCAAAAGTTTCCACCTGAAACATCATATTTGCTACTAATTAGGAAAAAGGAACACGTTGACAAAAAATCAAAATTAACAGCATGCCCAGTTCACAACAACCAAACACAACAAACATCTATATATCTAGATACATATCTAAACATATGGAACTTGGCACACTAACCGCAATCTCTTGCATCAGATCAGCTGCCTCAGCAATCAATCCTTGGTCTTCCTTGATCTTTGCAAGTCTCTTGATCAACCGAGCCCGTTCTATCTCAACGTAAATCTACGGGGTCACCAAGAACGACCCGAGTAAGATGAAGAAAAGAAGTTTCCAAAAAATAAATAGGTCACCAATTTACAAATTCAACTACTGATTCACCTTCCCAGCAGATACGTTGTTAAGAGTCTTAATGAGCTCTATCTTCGTTTCTAGGTCTGGTGTCTGATCAATATATTGCATTGCCTGCTGAACCATGGCTTGTACAGCCTGCAGAAAAGGAAGGCAGATTGGAAACTATTACTCGGGGTTTTGGCAAAGGATGTGGTTTAGAACCACATACAGACCAAAAAAATAAAAAATAAAAAAATCAAACTGAAGTTAAAAACTGAAATTGTAGATGGATCATTTCAGATGTACAACTTACTAAGCCAGCACTACCAGACAGCGACAACCATCCAATGCAGATGTTACTGTCTCTCTTCATAGTGACACTAGAATTTACAGAAAGAATATCTGTTTCTGTCTTTACACACACTACTCTTCCTAAGGTATATGACTAAGCACAGAAGAACAACTACGAGCAAAAGAAAAATACAAGGACACTCCAACAGTAGGGCACGCCTGATGCCTAAGTAAAACAGATCATTAACCAAGAATTTGTTCAAGTGCCCATTATTAAAATAAAACTTTTGAAAGGCACAAAAATATCTCACTCCGATCTTAGCTTTTGATCCTTTGCAAAAGAAAGAAAAGTACACAATCAATCCCACGGTCTCTTAAGAATAGGTGCTCATACCTTCAAAAAAAGAAAAAGTGATTTTACACAACCTAGTGTTGATAGCTGTGGATACCAGTAAACATACTTAAATCCACCCACAGAAGCCAAAATAATATAGAAATTACACTTGGCTATGACTGAATCCAGCTTAAGTCAATGAAAAGTCAGCGAATGAAAAGGCCCCATCAACCCAACTATAAAATGGTTGATTCAATGTTTCCATGGCTTGCAGGAAATGAATTATACCCAATCTCTTTAAGGGGATCCAACAGAAAACAGCGTTTCCAAGTTCATAAACTCATATTAACACACAGTGTGGCCTCAACTAACAGTATATTTAATTTAAAAAGTTGTCACTGAGTATGGATGTTTTGCTCAAACATGCTATATGCTGTGCCTAAAGATCCACACACACACTCTCTCTCTCTCTCTCTCCAAACTTCAAATAAGTACAACAAGTGATAGCATACTTTTAGCTTCTGACTCTTCACAGAGTTCTCAGGGGGCAACACGAGAAAGGAGCTTCATACTGCCTACAGAAGAGTTACATGAGAGCCAACAACAAATGTTGCAAGTCATAAATAGCCCCCTAAATCCAATATAACTAACAAATGTGCCAAATACTTCTCAATGAAAAGTCTACAAGCCATTGAAATAGGGGTTCCATCCCGTACATTCCTGTTCCATAAATTTATCTGAGATAACTATACTTCAAAACCCAGTAAAATCTTCTGCTCCAGTACAAATTTGTCCGTAATCCTTGATCTTATAGAATGAAAAGAACTCGAAACAGGGTCATTGAGATTATGATAAAGCATGACATATCAATTTACTTTTCCACTACAAGATATGTATGGTTGTCAAACTGGAACAAGTCACTGTACTTCAAACCAGTGTAACAAGCCACAATCATGAGTAAAGAAGCCAAGCAATTGCGCTAAAACCATTTTCATCACAAAAGTAAATCAATTCAAAAGACATACTTTCAAGGTAAAGCATAAAGATCCAACTTATTTAGAATACTTGAATGCATGAAAAAGCACACACATATATTCTTTTGTGGAACTTCTGTCATCATGTTCAATATAGATCCTCCGCCCAGCTACAAATATCTTTGCCTGAACTATACATATTCAAAGAAAGCTATAAAAGGCCAACTAATTCGGTATATTAAAAAATCCAATCGACAATCCTAAAGCAGTCAAAATTCTCCAACTTACAACTAATTCACCTGATCTACAAACACCGCTAGCTTTGCAATTGTAAATAAACACCAACTAAAACAGAAAGCATTAGCTTGCTCAAAGTTCTGCAATCTACATACATTATATCTCCTGGAATATTTTCATAAACATGTTCTGAATACACAAAAAAAATCAAATAAACGTGTGAATATGTCTACAATTAATTCATATCTCCCATCACTTGGACCAAAAATCATAGTAAACCAATCAAAGCTAGGAAACGCAGAGCGCACTGAAGATCAAAACTGTCCAATCACATTAACATTTTCCCCAGAGAAACCTGTCAACCAATCAAAGTACACACCCACTAAAAAAAGCTGATTTTAAGTCAATAATCCAATAAAACCTTCCTTTCACATCTACATGTATGGTAATTTAAGTCACCAAACAACCATTTTTCCGACAAATCAATTTCAGTTTACACAGAACATCGAAATTAAAAAGAAACCAATTAACTCAAAAACAAAACCTATAGCTGAACAAATAAACAACAAATGCTTATTATTCATGTGAAACCAAATCTATATTTCTAGACACGTGTATAATTAAAATTTCTAAACCACAAACAGGGAGACGAAAGAAACCAAACCTGTTTTAATTGTCCTCGGCGTTTGGACAAGAGAACAATCTGATCATTTAGGGTTTTCCAAGCGCGAGCTTCAAAGCAAAGCTGAAGAATCTCAGTAACGGCCTTTCTGGTGCCGGCGACGTCGCCATTCTGCCTCATCTGCTTCTCCTCATTCAATAAAGCTTCAATTCTTTCGTCCAATTTGCTATTGCTGCTATTCGCAACCCCTTCCTAAACCACCGGGAAGAAACCCCAAATTAAATACAGAAAATTTCCAAAAATCAAAATACAATATGAATAGATCTGAGTCAGTGGAACCAAAACTGTAAAACTTCGACGAAATTTAATTTACCATTTTTGTTGACTTCAATTGACTGAGTATTTATGGATTGCTTCGTCCTCAACGTAGAACCCTAGAGAGAGAATGTGTGAAGAAGAAAGCCAGTAGTCGCAGTAAAGTATTTTTGGTGTAATTTATGAAAAAGAAAACATATAAATAGTGAAAGTACTTTTGTAGCCTGCTTTTTCAGATTGCCTCTTCTTCAAGAAGGAGATATTTGGTGGTTGGGGCACGCGCCTACTTTTTGCTGTCATTTGGTTTTTAAATAGAGTTAATAACATTTTTGCCCCTTAACTTTAAGGTAGTCACACTTTATCGCTTGAACAACATTTTTTTTTTTTTAGCAATTGAACCCTTTTATAGTACAGGCCAGCTTGGGAGTAATGTAGACATTAACGACCAATTATAGATTGGATACTCATCTTAAGTAACCTTTTCGATGCTAGCGAAGATTTTTCTCTCGCAGAGGGCAAAATGGTGCGCTCCACCTCTACATATTTCTTAGATGAAATAAGGGTTGTTGTCCGTCATCCTACTTTATCCAAGGAAAAAAGTATCCAACATTCATGAAGCAACATGTGATTCTGTTCTGTTGGTCCTTTTATTCGACTCAAATCACCACCTACCAAATATGCATGTCTTATATGTTAAATGTCAAGTGAATGTGATGACGATAAAAGAAAAAGGAAAAGTATTGTGAATACTCAATGGGTGTCCATCACCAATCACGCTTTACCAATTATGTAAGTTAGGTCATATATGTCAAATGGCCAAAAATGACTATTACAGAAAGAGAAGTATTGAGTACTCATAGGGTAGCACATGGAAGTACCATGAAAAAACATATTTAGGTTGATCGCCAATCATGAAAGAGGGATCGATGCAATTGCAGATTCAACCATTCTGAGCCATGAGCAACTTTTTGCGGTTGCATCTACAACTACATTGTAGAGATCTCAGATCAGCTAATTTTTTATCTATCAATTATGTAAGTTAGATCTTACATGTCAAGTAACTATTACTACTAAAGAAAGGAGGCCATATATAATTAGTGTGATTGGATATGATAATGCACAAGTACCTAACATGCAATATTCAATATTGTTGAACTCAATTAAGAGAGCAATGATTGTTAAACTCACTATGAGGTGGCTCAAACAAATTTCTATGAAGAGAAAGTAATTTAACTTTCATTTGCAAGTAATTTTTGGTTGAATCTTTTTGAATATGGGTTATACGGATCAAATTTCAAGTTGGAAATAGGAACTACTCTTGATCTGACCCCTTCTGTGGGGCAACCTCCGGAGAGTTAATCCAATACTCCTGAAGATCGCGTGCCATAGTCAAGAAAGTCTTACACCATTTGTCATCCTGAAGTTGTAAAAGAGCTGTGACTTTCCTCCCTTTGGACACGCCTTCGAACGACTCTGTAACCTGATTTGCCATTGTAACATCATATTTCTCAGAGTCGTTGGAGCGACGATCCTTAATCTGCAGTTTCACTGAGGCTAGGTTGTTGAGCGAGTTGGCACACTCAACGAATGGATTGTCGAAACTTCTGCTTGACTTGCTCTGGCAAGATCTGTGTGCCGATGTCGTAGGCCCTACACTGGCCGATCCTCTCTTTCTTCCAACTTTAGGAGCATAATCGTAGTATTCGACATCTAGGTTACTAGTGAGCAATTCCTCGCTAAAATGCAAACTTGATTGCCATCTGAAATGAATAACTGGAATATGTCGAGCCCCACGCGAAGATGGAGATGCAGAAGAAGTTGCCTGGATTCCAGTGGCAGTTTCTCCTTCCAAGATCTTAGATAGTATCGAATATTTGTCGACGCACTGGTGGTATCTGAAGTTCCGATAATCTTCATTCTTCTCTCCAATTTGAAAAAATAATCCTTCTAGTCTCATACATCTCATATGTTAAAGTCAAGACTAAAAAGTGAGCAAACGAGTACCTATCCATCCTATTCTACCATAGCAGCCTACATATTTGCATTTAAAATATTACAAAGTCAAGTAACAAGTCACAAGTCAACCCAGCAGTTATGAATTAAGCATCATGGGAAAAAAATGAAAACAAATTCTGTTGTCAATAACAATTATAAGTTGGATAGGTTATTACCATTTGCAGATTGGCCCACTGAGATTCATCGGTCAAGAAGTATCTCCTATTCTCGTCCCACCCAATTCCAGTTTCGACCGAGAGTCGCAAACCTTTTAATTTGGCAAATGCATGTCAAATCCTCTTCAAACACGTGTATTTCGAATGGTAGACAGTCCAACCATACTACTTTCCCTAGACGGAATTAAGGTGGGCAGCCAGTTTCATCTAATTTGCCTCGGTGGCGATGTTTGGATTCCACTTCCCACTTTTTTTTCACTCAACGTATGTCATACAGAAGTGCATCTCCATGTTTTCATCCAAATGAACTTTTGCGGTGGTGTGGTCATGAGGCATCTGCAGATTAAAGATCAAAGGAAATGCATATCAGTTCTTAGTAGTGCATAACAAAAATTAAACTCTCCAACAATTGCAGCGCAACACTAATATATATTGTGACTCATTACATGCTATTTTTTGCAATCACATTATAAATGTAGCAGTCCCAAGTGAAGTAGTTTTTATATTTCATGTACTTATATAAGTATTGTCATAATTTCTGTTCAAATCTCCCCATTTAATTAACAACAGTGGCATGCAGTCCTAATCCAAACAAATACAGCAACTGGAAAACACCAAACGCAAAATCCGTGTGGATGGCCCCATAACTTCCTCAGGCTTATATCTAATTACAGATTGGTATTTCTACTAATCTGGCTGGAACTAACAAAAAGCTAAGGCTTAGATGACAGCTAAATCCGAGTAATCTAGTCAAAGTAAACAAAATGCATAACTCATCATAACAGCAATACTTCAAGTAATCAGGCCGAACTCAAACTTGGACATATGCACTACTTCAAGTGAT